>NC_026145.1:14653144-14682222 GCF_000512975.1 Sesamum indicum | reverse complement strand
TATAGCCTCAACTTTATCGGCATGACCACTGGGCTCCCCAAATGCACTCCCGTAATGAAACCTACCACAAGAAACTCCAGCTTTGCCGCCAAGAAGTTCTATCATCTTTCCAACTGTCATTCGGCTGAAGATATAGGATGCATGAGAATGTGAAAGGATAATATGGACAAAGACTGGTTCTCTATCATCAAGCAACCAATAATAGTTTTCAGAAATTAGGCCAATAAAATCTAGAATCATTCAGTGGCAGATTTTCAATGTCCACATATAGTAGAATATTTTTTGAAGAAGTATGCGAAGAATTTAATAGGTGTCTACCCCATGCAGAATTCCCACCAACTCACCTCACCAAAACGACACTAGAAATTAATCCAAGTCAAAAATAATTTCTAGCCCCTTAGCACATTCACCATCCAAAATCAAGTGATAGAGAACTTTGTCAACATTTGGATTACAAGAGCAAATCATATTCTACATACAATTAGAACGAGCGTGGCACGTTCCTGTGACTAGTACCAAGTATCAACTAAAAGGACTTCTACTTTTCAACCAAGTTCAGGCCTAAAACTGAAAATTCTAGTTATCTACAAAACCTTGTCAAAACAAAATTACCAGAAACCTAACCAACTAAGACTTTGAAGCCTAACCAACTAAGACCTCACAAGAACCATTGGTATGAAGCTCTAACGAACACACATACGCCATATCATAAGGTTTAGAGGTACAAGATATTCAAGGTAAACAAAAATTGTGAAACCCTCTACATTTAAATAAATAAAATTGTCCCTGCTGATAGTTTCCAAAAACTTAAATCACATTCTACTGCCATGATGCATATGCAGCTGAAAGTCACAAAGAACATGAGTGAATGTATATTGAATCTTCAGGGGTAGCATCTCGGTGAAAGGGAGAAGCATCCTTGTCACCTGCAGCTGAAGGCTTTTTTTTTCTTTTCTGTCTCTTGAAAGTATAAAAATGCAGTTCAAATATTTGCATATAACTAGAAAACTCTAGTTAGTCCAAGGAGCTCTGATGAACAAGTTACTACGGCCACAAAACAGCCACTCACGCACCCCTGAGACTCTAGAAAGGTTCATTACTTCCTTTGAGCTTCTCTGACATGAATTAACCTGTCCGCCTTCTCACAACCAAGATTCTTGCTAGAACTTCTCAATTGCAATGGTGGATGACCACCAATAAACAAGCCCCATAACATCCCCAAGGTTGGCCCAGGTCCCCCCTTGAACAAAAGAACAGGAAAAGAAAAAAGAGAACAAAACACAATCCTCATCCGTGACAATCAATGGCTTTTCTTTGATAACCAAGGCACATGACCCAGAAGTGTAAGTCAACAATCAAGATCGAGTTAAGTATAAGAATTTGAAATGCCATTCAGATAGAAAAAACAATTACCTTGGAAATCCATGAGGATTCATGATTAAATCAGGACATATTCCACGTTCAGAGAAAGGGAAATCTTCCTGTTGAACAATGTTGCCACAAACTCCTTTTTGCCCATGACGGCTGCTAAATTTGTCACCCAGCTAAGTCATAAAAATTCTTGATTCAGTGAAGATTTCACAAGACACTTCAAAACCGGAAATCCCAGTCTCAAGATGAATCAGTTCAATACCTCCGGCCTACGAGTATGACGAATCATGAATTTGATGCACAAGTTGTTGTTCCTGTCAGAGCAGAGTGCCACCCTATCCACGACTGGGGTCTCCCCATCAGGACCTTTGTATGTCTGTCTACTAGGCTTATATGCACTGGATTTTAGCAACAGTCAATATAAGTGGATTGACTATTGCTAAAGAAAGCCAAAAATTGCCCAAAAGGCAAACCTACCTATCTGGCAGGCCCATTGGGGATGTGACTGGTCCCCTAGTGACTATGGGAGACTCTTTGTTTATATAGATGTCATGGGGTCGAATTATTTCTCCAGGAGCTGCTAGTCCATCATCATCTAAAATCTGCATAGAGCAGAATGAAGAAATGGCGGATACAAATTAATGATTCCACAATCACTTAAGAATCAACATGTAATACAATATAAATAGTCATTTGGACTTAAGTAGACAAAAAAATAAAGAACTTTTATGAAAACCAAAATTATACTTTAGCGTTGCAACAGGCAAGAAGCCTATTTGAAGTATGATTCTTTTGATCTTAACTTGGACGAAAATTATAAACTAGATTGGTTTAATTAATTCAAAGGTGCCAACCCTAGTTCTTAAGAAGAATCTCTATTATCAATGTCAATTACCGCCTTCATATTAAAACATATGTGATTGTCCTCCCAAAATTAATGAAATAACGTAGCCAAAAGAATACCAATGAACTGCAGACCTTACATCTCTCTTTACCACATCCCTATTTTGCAATTTAGTGCCACATAATACAATCATACTCTGATCAGAATTCACATAATACCTGCATTCTTTCAGCCTCATATCCTTCTCTCGGTGGTCTAAGTATACGATCAGATGTACCGTTTTCATACTTCTGGCTAACTGCTGTCATTCTGTTCATGGGAAAACATTAAATGTAGCTATCACACTGCAAACACTTTCCAGATGCCGATCAAACGAATATTTTGTAAAGCTCATTAGGTAAAGAGAATGTACTTTTTTATTACAATGCAACGACCAAAACCACGATCCAAGGATGATTTATTCATTACTATTGCATCCTCTATGTCATAACCACTATAACTCATTACCGCTACAGTTGCATTCTGCCCAGCTCCCAGTTTATCAAAGCGGACCTGAAATAAACATCAATAAGTTGGCTGCCTGCAGTTACATATTACAAGGGGCAATAGGAACCACTAACCAGCTCAATTGTTCGTGTCGTTAGTAATGGCCGTTGTGGATAAACTAAGAGGTAGATTAAAGTGTCCATTCTACGTAACTGCAAAGAGAAAAACTATTTTTTATAAGAAAGACTTAAAAACGGAAAATTTCTGCAACATTAGAAGTACAGAAAAAACTTCTGACAGAAATTTCCATATAAAAATGCAAATTCCAGTAAAGCCAATAAAAATGGCAAATATCAGGGGAGGCACTGTAGTTATCCCTAACATCATCTCAAAAATTGAAAGCCTTTAAATCAGTTTTCTGTGTCACAAACTAGTTCAAATGCCCTTTCTTGAAATTAAATCTATAAATAGCATTGCTTAACCTAGGTGCAGAAGTTCATGCTAAACATATGCATGAGCAACATTGAGTGAGTGCCAAAGGTTTGGTGGATCTAAGTTAATATGTCTATTAGAAGTGACTTGCCTGATTATATGCAATATTGCCCATAGCTTGCTTTCCCATAGCACACTTCAAATAGAAACAATAGCAAACATGATTAGTAAGAGCGACATTTTATTTGAGGCCATTCTAACTCAAAGCACCCCCAGAAAGCAAATATTGAATACCTGATACGTATTTCTTGGTGACTGGTTATGATGAGGATAAGGTATCAATCCAGCAATTATGCCCAGTATAGTGAAAGGTTCTATTTCAATATGAGTTGTCCGTTCATTGGCATTCTCTTCATACAAAGCAATCTAACAATGACATCTACTGTGAGACGGGCTAAAATTGACCCTCAAGTGGCAAAAGGGATTGTATACACAAGAGAGAGATGCAAACCAAAGCATTGTTCTCCTCATTGACATCAAGATATTCTATCAGGCCTTCTTTCAGAAAACTATCAAAGTTGCGCACTCCATCCTTAAAGCAAAAAACATTTTCAAGAAGGTGACCGAAGCAAAAGAAGAAAATATATTGACCATGTATGGCAATTACCTTCAACTCCTTCATATGGTGCTCCTTAATTCTCGATACACCTTTGTCAGCAATTACAAGTGGACGACAAACACGGCCACCATCTGAAGCAATGTAAACAGAATGCTGCAATAGAATTTATTGCTTAGAATATCCGATCATGAATTATTATTTAAACAATTCTGAATAATGTTGAGATGCTTAAATAAATTCAAAGGCCAGATAGGATAACTAACTAAAAATCTTCTGTAGCACATTAAATCCACAACAGTATTACATAGAAAGATATATTATTTGGAAATATGATCTAATGGTTGCATGAATTCTACTGCCATATGTCTCGACAGAAAAAGTTAAAAAGACACAGATTTTCACAATCTCATATCCTTCCAGTCATTTTTATAATATGTGCAAATGCATCTAGCAGCTCAGGGATATTTCCGTAAAGCTTCTATATGTAACTTCAGCCTGCTTGTAGCCATTCAAAATTCATTTTCGAAAGTTATATGCTGTGGCTATTTCTTTAGTTCTTTAAGCCATAAACAGCACGTGAAACAAACAATGATTTACTGAAAGGTCAATAACAGCTTTGCATCAACATCAGGAAAACAAGCTTACCTGCTTTTCGTTGACGAAAATGCTTACAAACTCGCCAATTTTACCAGACCTTCGCAGTTTTCTCATGGCCTTAGCAAATCTCTAAAAAGACAATGAAGATTATGGATCGGAGACCAAATAAAGAGAAACTTTAAGATGGGCAAAATATCATTAATAATCCTTAAAAATTAAATTTTGTATCACTTTAATCCCTAATGTTTAAGTCATTACTTTACAGTTCCTCATGCTTAAATTATCTTCACATTTCTAATGAAAATTTAAGAGCAAACTTATCAAAAATAATGTAGCACCTATCGAAAAAGTTGTTTTAGTCAGACAGTTAAGTTCATAAAATTTTATGAAATCAAATACTCATTAAAATATTATAAAATACTTTTTAAAAACTCATAACATCCTAAATTTATTATACTAAACTTTTCAACTTAAAAAAAATCCATCTTAAGAATATTGAAAAGATTCCTGTACATAAAATATATTAAAATAATTCTACAACCTAATAGTTCGTATTCAAGAATTTTAGAAAAATAGAAATAAATATAGAAATTTCAAAAATTTTACGAAAATAATAAACACATTGAAGATTTTGCAGTAAAAATTAACACATTAAAATAGTAAAAAAAAAATAAATCAATGAGTTTCACGCCATTGGGAAACTAAGGTTCTAGAGTTCAACTAATCTAAAAAGTTTATTCTTATCTCAATTTTTTGTTGTAAATTTTTCAATAGACTTTCTGGTAGACATACTTTTTTTATTTTCCAATTTAAGAAATATTCATAGTATGTAATAATAATTTTTTAAAAACTCTTGCAATAAACCTAGGATATGAGTTTGAAAAACTCTTCATATTTTATGTTTGAGTAACTTATTTTATAACATTTGGTGAACTTATTCAACTAAATTATTTTGTTTGATATTTTGGTACTTTGTGTTCACAATTTTGCCCTCAAATTTTGATAAAGAATTGCCAGTAAGGACTCATGTATAACATCATCCAAATATTAGGGACTATAAGGAGACAAATTAAATATTAGGGACTAACATAAAAACAAAAGTTTAAGGATCATTAATGGCATTTACCCTTTTAGAACATAATGTAAAAGTAGCCACAATAAAAATGAGTGACACTATTTATACAATCATACTTGTGGCCGCCTGTGCTTGCCAAGAATAAGTCCGTTCAATATGATCAGGTAGGAGTTTGGCATGTGAAGTTCTTCACCAGAGAGTAACTCCAAGTCTTCTACTCCCAAAGAGTAGCACTGTTGCATAAACAATGCATAAGTTACAGAATATAATCACCCAAAAAAATATTTTGCATCCCTAAACTCTTGGAAACTTATATCATATATCCAACAACAGCAAGAAAGTTGACACATTGCAGTGAACTGAAGCTCAATTTGAAGGATAGAAACAAAACAAGAGAATCTTGGATTGGATCCAATTGTTGCCATAGTCTTAGTAATCAATTCTCCAATTCCCTCAATAAGGACGATATAGGTTGGTAGACACAAAGAAACAAAGACGTATAGAAGTGGATACTCAACATCTAGCAAATTACCTTTCTTATAAAGTTAACCTAAACATTAAATGGACTTTGATGATTTTCCTTTTCAGGTCACTGTGTGTTCTAATTCACAAGAACCATTCATCACTGCTGTAAAACAGAAAGGATAAGAGAGCAAACTAGGAACACTTAATCCAGCACATAGTAAGTTTTGGATCTGTGACCTCATAATAGTTGATTTTAAACCTGCAGAGTACTAGCCTACCCACTGTTTAACCTACTACTTAAATGTTTTCAAACCCCATAATCCTCTACCCTGAACAATTAAATCCATACTGCAAGCACTCCAAAGTAAGTGATAGGCTGTAGGTAATGCTAGAAAGGTCCATGTCTACAGTGCTTCAAGCGCAGATTATTGGTTATTGTAGGGTTGCCACATCAAAGATCTCATACTATAACTATCAGAAACTTAGATGAGGGCTGAGAGTATGTTTATCTTATGCATAGATAACTCTTTACCCTCAAAGTAAAGATTACAAAAAAAATGTTGAAACAAAAAGTGTTATGCTGTATAGAGCACAAAAAAAGTCATTCAACCACTCGATTATGCTTAGACACCCAAATTCCTACATGGGAAAAAGATTATTCCACCACAAAAAGGTGTGAATGCTACCGAATGCCATTAACGTGCCAAGATAGTTTTGTATACCAGAGAAATTAGAGGTCCTTCATCATCATCAGTCGTAACATGAGTCATCAGTGCCAGATTTTTCACCAATCCACAAGCTTCACCTTCCGGAGTATCACAGGGGCATAACATTCCCCACTGTAGATTCAGGTGTTTAGTGAAATCATAAATAAAATTAGTTGAGCACTCGAGCAGAACAAAAGTCAGAACAGTAGAATATAATGTGGACTGCGGCATTTAACTTTACCTGGCTGGGTTGCAAAGCCCTAGGGCCGCTAACTTTTCTAGATTTTTCAAATTGGGGTGAGATCTTTGTCATGTGACCTAATGTTCCTATGTACGACAATCTAGCAACAACCTGTAAGAAAGAATCTTTGCTCTCAGTTCCGACTTCGATTATGTAACAGTCCGGAGAAATGAATACTAAAGAGGTAATAAGAGATGCATATACACAACAGCATACATGCACATGATCCAAGCTGAGACGGCAAGGTCTTAAATACCTGTGTCATGCCTTTGCGGTGCATCCGGAATCTTTTGACATCCCAATTTCCAGTAGAAAGAGTTCTTTCCAGACCAACAGTAATGCTATCTTTAACAATAAACTGAAAATACAGAAGAGGTAATGTCACAAAAGAAATTATTGATACTGAATGAATGAGTCAAATGCAAATAATCTTTCAGTAAACACCAAAACTGCCTAATCACTAAGTGCTCAGCACAAGAATCAAAGCAATGGAGATTAACTAACGAAATAAATCTTTACAAAAAAACACAACAGGTAAAAAGAAACAGAGGAGGAATAGTGAAATAAACACACCAAACATTCTTAAATCCTCCTCAACATCAGGAAGAAAATAAGTTAAAAAACTAAGCTCTTGATAACAAGTTGATGCAACAGAATAATTTACAAGTCAGGTTATGCTATGTTGAATCACAAATCTATTTCTAATTCAGTCTAAAATAATCAACTCTCCTTCATCAAAGACGGAGAAGTGAGAACAACGACAAAAAGGTTTTTCTTTAGGTAAGAGATGCAGTTCCATCTAGCAGGTCTCCAATATGCTAATAACAAATTCCCTAAGAAGGATCATTGTTTATTTAAGGTAATTCCCTCAAAACAAAAAAAACACTGAAGAATAGATAAGTATGATAAGACTTATGCGTGTTTGGAACCTCATGCATGAGATGTATGTTGTTATGCACATCTGCCGCATACTTTTTTTCTTCTGCATTGTTTGCTTAAAATAGTGAGATGAAGGACATCAGTGAACACCGTCAAATGAATGTAATTTGGTTTTATTACTCTTCCAGAATGTGAGTTGCTAAAGCTCCAGATTGTGGTTTTACAAATATAGGATTGACTAAAGCAAAATGTACTTAAAAGCTGGGGATTACCAAGCTAAGAATTAAACCTTTTCCTCTCCTATTTCTATTATTCCATCTACTATGTAAACTCAGACATCAGGACAAACCTGAGAAATGTCGAACCGACTGGAACGACTCGGCTTTGCTAAGATGGTATCTATTGTTTTGCGAGCTTCATCATTCATAGTCTTGAATAAGTCCTACAATACAAAAGACAAGAACTTTTACCAGCACTAATCAAGACAAACAGAAAATAGGAACAATAAGAAGACAGCAAAAGTACCTCAAACAGTAATGATAACAATTGGCCAGATAGTTCCAATCTTTTGTTCCCCACGTAATCCTACAATAATGAATAAATAAGGATCACCTAAATGTTAATCAACAACGCATTAATTGCATCTCAAGAAGGGGCACCCAAAAGTCTCCATAAAGTACATGCAAAACAATAAAAATTGTCTGCAATTGGCATCGAAAGAGAGAAATCATATGAATCAGTCAACTAAGCAACAATAACAACAATGGCCAAAATTTGAACACATACAGCTCCTCGTAAGCATTTGACAATCGACAAGTTTCAGGAATGTGGCCAATTTGGGAATTAACAAGAGGGAATAAACATCCCCACGAACTTCTACTTTTTAGTCCTTTCAATGAACCAGATGTCAGATTCATAATAGAATCAGGGATGCCAATTCCATTTCCAAGCTATTCCCAGAGAGAAAGGCCACCTTATAAACCTCATCAGTCTCATCTCCTGTTTCGCTAAAACCAACCAAATGAATTAATTTTGCATTTACATTTCTATGTTCAACACTGGCATGGATGCAGTCAGCTGGTTAGTTTCAAGAAGTGGGAGGTGAAAATTACTTAACAGAAACCACACTTTGTTTCACATCCTTGTTTTCCAGGGGCACCTAGATTTCAACTGAAATCAAATCTTCATCCAAAGTTGCATAATTAGATGGCTCTTCTAAGGAAGCATATAGAAAGACCAGTGACCATGAACATATTACTCCACTTTCTGTGTGATACTATGCAGAAAGCACAGACATACATCTCATGTTTTTCAAAACCTCTATTTAAAAGTGTAATAAGCTCAAAGTCAGTTCATCCAGTTTTCTCCTTAAACTCGTATGAAAAACATGCGACCATTTTCTTTTTGGCGCAAGAATTTTTACCTGCTACCAAGAGTGTCTAAATTTCAGAGGATATAGTAAAAGATATCAGTTCAGATAGATAACTGGTAAATGTGTCTACTTTAGATTGCCAGTGTAGGATCCTTATAGACAACAGATACACTGTCACTTGGCATGGGCTAGATGGTGCAGAAGTCCGCAACAATTGGAGCTTTTTTTTTGGCCACAGTCTTTGAACGTAGCAAGTCACTTTGCATTTCAAACAACAGATGAAAGAGCTTGATCACACACTCAAATAGTTCCTTGCATATGCATGAACTTGGACCTTTTCTGCACAAAGCAACATGGCAATTGGCAAGTACCCTATGCTTGTAACCAAAAAGTTTAATTTCCGGAGCAGGACGAAGAGCACATCTCAGTCAAATGCTTCCGTGTGGGCCAAATATTATTTATTTAACACGGTATAATGGGTTTCTAAAATCACCGCTAACCAATCAAACACCACTCCACCCACCCACCCCCGCTCCCTCCTTTCTCCAAAATGTAATTGACTGAGCCCTATGATTGATAAGGCCAAATGCACCACCATTCATTTCAACAAACAACAAGTAGAGAAATAGTTTACGTAATGCATTTAAAATCAGATCATGTAAGAAGTAATGGATAGGGAAGAAAGACTACATATGGAAACCTTTACCTAGATGGAAGCCTTGTGGAAATGGTAGGGAAATAGAACAGATACTAGCAAGAGTTTCCTTTTAGCAAATACTAAATAACCCCTTCTGGAGATGCTGAAACAAAAAAGTTGGCCATGCAGTACGTTTGGAAGGGAAGGGTACCTCCAAGGTGCACTAACAATGATTTCTATGAAGAGAAGAAATATAATGAAGTATATAGAAACTTTGAATGGTTATCCATTTTCTTATTGTGATCCAGTGAACGAAGTATTACACATGCATGATGTGGCACACAAGACACCCTAATTGTGCGGAAGACAAAAGTAATGTGAAGTTAAATAGAAGTTTATGCTATAAAACTGCCTGGATCTTCATCAACTCGCATAAGACAAGCAAATTAAGTAGGGATAAGCTGGTGTACCTTGTCATCCATTGCATCCTTATTTAAGATTGCTTCCAGTATGCGCCTCACCATTACAGCAACATATATGCATTTTGGACGAAAATTATTTTGACGCACCTGGTAAGAGGATATTTTTTGGTGTCGTAGGTGAGACATTAACAAAATGTTAGGAAGTTCCGTAGAGACATAACTTGAGATTGAACTTACAGGAATATTGGCAAGAAATATGTCACGCAGGATACCCAGTGCACGCCCTTCCTGAATGCCGAAGAAAGTGGCAAATTAGAAATGAGCAAAATAAAAAACACACAAGAAAAGCCATGTTGCTCAAAGTTATATTAAGAAGAAAAACCCAAAAATGCAAAAGACCAAAAAACACAAGCAAACAAACCTTGTCAGCTGGAGTAGAATATGGTAACTTCTTAACCTACAACATGAAACAGTAATAAGTAAAAGAGAGCGACCAGAAATTCTTATGAATTTACTTATCGGCAGCATCCTATGTATCACACAGAAGAAGCACCTCAGACATGCAAGAAATAAATTATTCTATTCAAGCACTCTGCAGTTTCTCCCATGTTACATTTTTTAAATTGAAAATTTGATTCACATATATATGGATGTTTATACATATACCTCTGCACACATTCACATATTGGTGACATGTCTGTTTTTGCAGGAAATGGCATTATCAACTAGTACTAAGATGTAACCCAACTCCAACTCCACAACCCAGTTTCTGACCCACTTCTGAACCCAAAAATCTGACATGCATTAGTTGTCTCCACTAGCTCTCATTTAATCAAAGTTGAAAAGACCTTGAAGGGTCAAAATTTTGGTATCCAACTACAGATTTGACAGCCCAGCCGGATGAACCCCTTAGACTAAAATTATCTAAGGCAATTTGCAGATATATTTATCTTCTTGTTATATTTGAATTATTACTTCATTAGTGAAGTATCTAACAGTCCCTTCAGAGGAAGTAAGAAAAAGATTATGGCATCTGAATAACTTCCACAATTGTGTCTCTCATAGCTAACTAGGCTGCACAGATAAAAAAATTACAAGAACCCAGGGGAAGATTTATCAGTTTCATATTAATATATACTTTTCTCATTTTATATAGGGATAATTACATTTACAACCCTTGATCTATGGCCTGTTTATACAAATCACTCTTATCTTTTAAATAATTACACATACACCCACCAAAATATCATTATCATTTACACAAACCACCCCTTACTTTTTTGAAAAATTACACAGACCCCTAAAAATGTTATTACACAAACTACCCCTATTTCTTGGATATCAGGGGTAGTTTTTGTAATTATGCAAAAGACAGGATTGTTGTGTAGATAGACCATAGGTCAAGGGGTGTAAATGTTTATATATGATATAGCTATTAATTAGATTTTATTCTTCTTTGGTTTTGGGAAAAGTAGAAGAACAAAAACACTTTTCCAGTGATTAAAACCTTTTGTTCGAGGAACTCCAGTGCCTGATGTTGTGTATGTACAGCTTCCTTCACACAATCCTGAAACCAATACGCAATACTACATAAGTAAAAATCACAAAAGCTACAATCAACATTAAGCACATTAGATGCTTTGCCGCTCAGACTCGTGGGGACCCTTGCTTTGCATCCAAGAAATGTTTAGTCACAGTCAAGAGACTCCATCAGAATTCCATTAAGTTATGAAAGACCAGAAAAACCAAACTGACAATGAGTCTTTCTTTCAAAGAGAAAATATTACTTTCTCCAAGAAATTGAACATACACCAGATTGTGTACCTCAATTGAAGGCAATAGCAGTTCACTATATCTAGGGTCCCTCCCAATCATCTGGACAACCTCTTGATCACTCTCCATACCCATAGCTTTCAGGACTACCATGATGGGAACCTAGAAAAGATATTTGTGTAAGATACCAAATTAGAGACAGGGACAGAGGTGGTCAGGAGCTGCCATATCAACCTTGCTTGTAAATTGATTCAGGTATAGATATATCTTCTCCTTCTCCATTCTTATAACTGTTTTGCTTTTTGTCATCTCTGTACTGCTTGTAACAGATGCTTGCACACTGAGAGAAAGGAAAAAGGATTAAAAGATGCACTTAAAAAAAGTAATGCTTTTAGAAATTGGTAAAGTTTTTATAGAGCTCTATAGTTCTTTTCTTCCGTTTTCTAACCAAAATACCACCTGCTGATCATGATTCAGGCAACCACAGACATCTAAACCAAATTATCCCGCAATTAACAAACCTTATTAACTCCAAACTCTATTAGGAAGACTAAATATGATATTATCCAATCTCATTGGACAAGCACGCCATAAACCCATGCTGACTTCTCTGCTAGCAGCTAAGAGCCTTTTCTATTCCTATCTAGACTTGGTTATTCTTGTTTCAAGTATCATACAAGTAATACAACAAGAGTAAAAACAGAAAGGATTAGTATAATCATTAGAATCAAGTGTTATTCTCTAGCTGCATGTATCAAGTCCTTTTTCTCTATTTGTAACAGGGATATGCATTCTTCTTGTCTATCTAATGGGTTTAAATCAGAACCTATTAAACAAGACTTCAATTCGCTGAAACTGCAACTACTGACTTCCCCCACATTTATCCCTTACGTCACTTTGCTCAGGAATCTAAACCTCAACTTTGTTTACTTCAGACTACTACAATAGATTCCCTATCAGGCAAGTTGAAAAATGCATCAGAGGCATGCTATAAGGAACTTTATGATAAATATTTACTTATAAAGAAAGAACTTGAAGTGAAACCTACTCACCAGCCTTTCTTATCAGTATCAATAATTATTCTGTTCTTCGAAAGTTGCTCCTGAATCAAAATCACCTGGAAAGAGATATGGAGGACAAGAAACATGTTGACAACATGAAAACCTGGGGAACAGTATTCTATGAAGCAAAACACAATACAGTTTAGACGAAAGGAAATTATTTCTAATTAAGAAACAATATTATTTTTTATGGCTTCTCAACAATTACAGGAAAAGTTCAAGAGAAAGGATAACTACTAGACAACAAATTATTCAACACTGACAACATAAGACATTCATATTTTGATATTTCAAAGGCAAGAAACAGCAATGTCGCCCGGGCAGTAATAGCACAATAACAATCGTAGACTATTTTTCACCACAAACCAACCACCTTTGCAAGTAACGAAGGAGCTGCTGTTGGGAGGTGCACGACTCGAATTAAAAGCATTGTGTATTTTGCTCTTGCAATGTCAAATCAGACTATGAGTTCCATGCTAATGCAACCTATAATCCTACATCCCATGCAGATCACCCCAAATGTCCTTGTTGCAACTATACACTGGTGTGGGACAACCTCGCACTGATACTTTCTGCCAGTAGCCAAGTATCAAATGCTAATACACATGCATACCACTAGTCTTTTTTTTCATTGTAAAGATATTCAAATGGCACCTTTGGTATACATAAGATGCTAGGTCATCAACATAAAAGTTAGAAATCTCACTAATGCTGAAAAGAAACCAAACATTACATCACCATATGGGAAACATAAAAGAAACTTCATCACTTTTGGGATATATTGTCCTAAAGACACTGGTACAAGACTACATATAGCTTTAGAAAGGATCTAACTCTCTGAAGCACAACAAAAAGTGGAAGCCTATACTTGGCCTAACACCGCCAATTGGTTAATCTCTAACTTGCAAACCACAAACAAGAGGCTAAGATTAATGCTCAAATCTCAATCACACAATTACAGTTCATCTCTTCAAGTGAATGTGAGGCAGCAGCATTCAATTCCAGGAAGTACAATGCTGCAGACTGTAAAGCACAGGCTAATTATCACAAAAATGCTCAAATTAATCCAAGTTGGACATATTCACTAAACAGATTTTCAAATAGTTTCTCACATTAGTTCAAAATGACTGGTAAACAACCCTGTTTATTAAAAAACTAGTTGAGTACTGCCACATGTAACCTGTTTCTAAACTATCTCTACACTGTTCCTCTATGTAACATAGATTATTTATATTGTCAGGTGTGGAGCCCATGGGTTGAGGACCCACAAGCAACTCCAGTTCCTTAGCAACTACTACTCAGCACTCTCCTTTTTTTTTACAGAGTTTCTAGAGGAGTCCATTGTACCCATTTATGATCATTTCAATGTTCCTTCCACAACCAACATGGGACATCACAAAACATGAATAATAAGCAAAAGATTAACTTGCCAAACCACACAGAGTAACATACACTTCAAAGCATAAGTGGTGGTAGAAGTGTTACCTTTTCCGTTCCTTTAATAACAAAATATCCTCCAGGATCGAGCGGGCATTCACCTAAATAGATCATGCACTAATCAATGACGAGTGAAATAAAAAACTACAGTGCAAATAGCCTGCTCTATGATAATGCATATGAATGTAATATGCAATTCTATTGCAAATAAATCAGATATACCATATCTGGCAAGTTCTTCTTCATCCTTCCCGTACAATATGCAACAACAACTTCTTAACATGATTGGCATTCTTCCAATAATGACATCTCTCTGAAAAATATAACTCAACGAATGAATGTGCATAAGCATCATTTTTAGTCATGTCCATGCATCTCCATATTTATGAATATTTAAAAATAAACAAGCTCTACATTGACATTACCTTCATTTGAGTTGTCTTTGAACCATGGCTTCCTGTAATATATTCTATGTTCACATATATCGGAGCCGCGTAGCTGGAATCAATGGCACATTAGGAGAGATTAAAAGGAGCAGTAGGAAATATGACGAGCTTCTCATTTACAGTAAAGACAATCAAAAGAACTTTTCTTATTACCTCAGCTTGAATATTAAAAGAAGACATTGAAGAACAAAATATTCTGCAAAATTAACTTTTGGATGCTATACGCAAGCTAGATATTCTGCAGTCAAGTATAGCCTTACTAAATATATCAAGACGGTGTTTTACTATCCTATTTTTAAAATCTTACAACATATTTTTGGAGTTTATAAGATGTTATTAAATGTAAGTTTGTAATTAATTTGGTCCAAAGTTAAAGGGGTCCGTTAAAATCTTAAGAATAAGTTAAGGATTTCTTACATTTCACATTTGGATTTTATAAGCTCATTCTTTAAAAAATTTATCAAATACTTTATAGCATCCTATAAGTTTTCAAACATCTTATAAGAGTTCATAACCTCAGCCAAATACCCTCTAAATTGCAGAAACCAACAAGTGGTCTAAGAAGTGCCTATGTGTCCCACCTCAACAGCTGCACATTAAACTTGTAACCCAAAGCAGGCGTAACTATTATCACATGCTAGAATTTAAAAGGAAGCTTCCTATTTTATATTCCCTCCAGAAACTCCTTATCTAGGATGGGCTACATCCTGAATACTGTTTCCTAGGCTGCATAGCACTTTGGACTGATAACATACCTGTCACTCACATAATCTACCGCAAACTTTTAATGAGACAAAATCTTTACCAATATTCCCTCCATTTTGCAGGAAAACTCATGAGCAAACAATCAGACAAAACTATAGAAAAAAGAAAAAGGATCTTACAGAAGGCGTCTAATAGAGCACTTATTTTCTCTCGGTTCCTCAACCCACTTTTTACGCAGCATAAGTCCTTACATGACAATGTTTTCCTTAAATCAGGCCCAGTTTTATTCTCTATAAATCTGTTCAAATGCTCTATCAGAAGTTCACACCTTGGTCCCTACCTAGTACCTAGGTGCCTAATATATAAGGCAATGTGCAAATCAGATATCCTTCTAGTCCTAATGCATGTATAGTGAAGATAGTAAAAGAACAGACACTCACGTAATGTCTGAGAGCCGGCATTTGTGGGGAGTAAGCTTTTCAGTTACACCATCTATTATCACTGATGGCTCACCAATGCGGACATCTTTGTATCTGCAACCAAGTACATGGAAAAACAAATCATTTAAAATGTATAGAGGAAGAGAAATCTTGTGAATAGATAGTATAAGGATATATAACTTCTTTGAACAGAAAGCAAATAAAATTACAGAATAAATTACAACTTTTCACCTCAAATAAATACTTGGGTCAATCTTAGAGGTTATGAGATCATTGGCTTGAACTATCTTTTTTATCTGCGTCCTCACAAAGTAATTGAAGGAATCCAAGTGCTGCTTCACAAGACCTCTCACCTACGTTTGCACAGCAACCAGTGAACACACAGAAACCTTTTCCCAGTAAAAAATACGCCAGATAAAAAAAATAAGTTACCAACAATTTTAACCAAAATCAACAAGCTTACACTAATCTACTCATTTTTATGCTTGTCTATCTTAAGGCTCAATTCGAACACCATTAGTGATACCTTGTGAATGCAGGAACAAGGAAATCTGAAGATAATCTCAAAGTGAATGGACAAATAATAAAAATGGTATACAAAAAATAACCAAATTAAATAGTCTTTCACCTATTTTCATTAACATTTCTCATTTCCAATGAACTATACAAGCCACCCAATAAAAGTAAGATACATCACTCCCTTCATTCACTTTTCATCACTAATTTCATGTAATAAGCCAGCCACTCTTCCACGAATTCAAAGTAGTTATAATAATTTAGCGCAATTAAAGTCTGTCAGTTCTTCCTATATAAAGAAACAAAAATATCACATTGAAAAAGTTCTTACTTTTAATTCAAACTAAAAACAAAGTGTGAAATACCAACAAATTAAAAAGACCAAAAATTATACCTTCAAGAACTCGGGGAGCAACTGGAACTTGTCGACTGCATTCTTCACAGGTGCTGCGAGAGCTTGCTTGTCGATTCCCAAACTATTATCAAAACAAACGTTAATAGAAGTGATCAAACAATAAAGTGTTCATAATAATACATTCACCATATCATGTACATATACGCATAGCTACGAACTGGCAACGCATGTATGCATAAATATACATATATAGTATGTATGTAACTATTGATTGCAGCACACCTCTTCTCCTCTAAATCAGACAAAGCAGGGTCGTTTTCTCTCACTACCATCTCTCAATTTTCTGTATCCAGAACTGTACACGAGACAGAGCAGGAGCAGCAGCAAGCCTTAAACCCAGAACCCTGTATATGGAGCATAAATAATAATGGGGTCGGATCACCTAATGCGTCGGGTTAAGTGGGTGGGTCAAACAAACACCGACCTGAATCCGCACATCTGGGTCGGGTTGACTTGAACAAGATGCGATTCGGAGTAGGTGACGGTTATGATTTCCTAAGAACCGTCCATCAGGGTTAAGTGGGTCAAGTGATCCTTTGTACCATATTTACAATCCAACTCCAATCAGCTCTCAATTGTTGTATGCGATAAATGGGTGATATGATAATTAATAATATTGGATAAAATTCGATATGAATTGTTATTATCATATATTAATTGTTTGCATTGGCTTACTTTAGCAATAAATAGTTGATAGGGTTCGAATTATACAAAATATTGAACAAATTAATAATTTTTATTGGTGTTTGTCTGATTGAGTAAAATATATAATAGTGTCCGATTATACTATCACACCCCTAACCCCGATCTGGACTTGACTCCGCTCATATTATTAATAAAAAGTTATGTTATTATGTGTAAATCCTTAAGTCATTTTGCATATACTTTATATAAAAAATACAAAAAATAAAATTTAATTGAATGTATTATTTGTATATTGCAAAATGATATTACTTAATGAGAAAATTAATAATTTAGATAAATATACACTTTGTCTTGTATAATTTATGTTAAAGTATTTAAATCCAAATTGATATTGTTTATTAAAAGAATAAAATATTAGTTGAATGTGTTATCTATATTATAAAATTCATTGTAAATCGTAAAATAATATTACTTGATGGAAAAATTAATAATTTAGATGAACATATATTTTGTCATATACAATTCATTTTAAATTAAAAACTATGTTAAGATATTTAAGTATAAACTGATATTACTTATTAAAAAAATAATATTAGTTGAAGATATCCAGTCCTCTTGAAATTCAATTTGATCCACAACTACTACAAAATTTAAGAAAACTAATTATTATTGTGGAGGGTTTCAACACCGTCAATAAAATTCGTACTTATCTCATTTTATGTGAATTTTATTGTATTTTTAATTGATTTTATACCTTCTTCTTTATTAATAAGATAAAATGGGATCATCAAGAAGAATTCCTCCCAAGTAGCCAGAGCCAAATGACTCAATGCTACTTATGAAGATAGGAACAACAACATACCGCACACAAATCTCACCACAAACATAACAAAGGGGATGGAAAATGGGACGATACGGTAACCGTACCTGCTGGAGAAAGGAGACATCAATATACAGTATCCATCAAGATGTATTATGTCACAGAAACAACAGACTAAGCGAGTGTATACACGAAAATCGGGGAAGAAAGAAATTATGAAAAATAGTGGAATTAGCAGCCTAAGAGACAGTGGAGTCTGATGGCAACGTTTCCTGCAGAGGTTCCACCTGAACCTCAGGCTGAGAGACTTCCTGGGCAGAGGTTTCTGTTTGCAAAGCTGTTGAGCTTTCAGGAGGGGGTGCAGAAGCTTCAATAATTTCCGCAGGTGTAAACTTATTGATGTAGTAGCTGAGAGACGGCCCTGAGTACTCTGCGGTCTGCACGACGGGTGGATTCTTGCCCACCTGGAGAAGTATTGACGAAGCAGCAGCGACAGAGATTAGAGCAATGCCTGCAGCGATAGCTGCTGTGTTCTCTGCTCCGTCGGAGGAGGAACCTGCAGTTCCAGAACTGATTGCACTTTCTGCAACATAAACTGCAGGCTGAGCAGGTCATGCAAAGGATTAGATGCGGTATTCTCCAGCTGCAGACCCTTTTTCAGTATTAAATCTCAAAGACAAAAGTAAAAACGGAGCTCTTACTGAGCTGCATACAGTGTGCTCAAATGTAGTTGGTGGTTTTCAATACTGTTGGATGCTTACCAGCAAACACAAGTTCACTATATGCAATAACTCCATACATATTTTCGATTGCAAAAAGGCAATCCTCAGTCAAGTTGGAGGCACATAACATTGTTGACAGAAACATGGATACTCGTAAGTGTATCACAGAATATCATCTCAGCTACGATTTATGAGAAAAAATGTGCTCATCTTTTTGGTATTTAAAGTCGAAGACTTGAGCAGTAAACTTTACTTCGAACTTTTCCCCCTAGGTCAAGAAATACATAAGAAATTCATTTGCTTACCTCGACCGAGTATATGTTCGTCTGTCCAGCTGTGTCCTTCTCTACATACCCCGTCCAACCTCTGTTACGCGGTGGAAATGTACCAACCACTCTGGTTTTCTCCCCCGCTAGCCATTCCACGCTAACTTTCCCGACCTATTCATTTTTACCAATCTGTCAGATTCCTTTAAAGAGGAAAGCAGCAAAGTGAAACTGTAGTGTTGCTGGTGAAATTTTGAAGGCTAGAAACATTCATGCTAAACTGTTGACTGATTTAAACTGAGTGTATGATCACGTTTGCAGATTGCTGGAGAACCTAATTGGCATGGTAGGCCAAAACATGGAATGAACATAGTTTACACTCAGTTGCCATAGACGTAAGACCAAAGAATAATTAGAAGACAACAGATGATAAATATGCATAATATCCAATTTCCATCATATGTGAGGACAACTTCAACAATTTAAACCGGGTGCATTTAAAACTTGATATTATAAAGAAAGCAAGAGGCTCCCTAGGCATGAGTTAACCCCATACTGACTCCATCTTTATTAATTTCTTCGTATTAACTAGAATATTCGACAACTGATTGAGAACCCCAAACTGCTTTCTGAAATCTTTACTCAACGACCCAAAACTTGAAACTTGACGAATTTGGAGTTAAGGTTTCCAAATCCATAATAATAAATCCACACTACTTGTTTGGATAATCTGTATCAGGGATTTCACATCCCTCAAAGTTGCATTGGTGATGAATTACAATTTCCTTTCCTTTCCTTTAATACAAAGTTATTTGAAATCCTTTCTCCAATCACTATCTGAATCAGTACCAGTTCTCACTCCCAAATTCAACAGCCCTGACCCAAGAACATCAAACTTGAGAAAAACTAAAATCTCCATCTTCCCAATCAAACCACTTTCTCCCACACCAAAAGAAAAAAGACTAAATCCAAAATCTCATCAAGACACGGTTTTATTCTCAAGTTCCACTCCTTTTTGGGTTCCCAGCCCACTTTTCCTCACGCATACCTACACAAGGACCACAAATAATACACATACACAGGCTCTTTTTCTCTTTTTCCCCCTCTCATGGACTAAAGGCATTACAGCCAAATCCCTAATATCAATCAAAAGCATAAGAAAAAACCTGGACTTTGAAGAAACACTGACCTCTTTATCAGGCGCACATTCTTCAGTGTTGCAATCATCAGCATCCTCAGAAGAAGCCCTCACTCTGACACAGCAATAATAAACGCTTTGCCTCTTCTTGGGCTGGCTCTTGTTGAACAACAAAGATCTTGTGCTGTTTGCTGGTGCAGAAAAGGTGCAGCCATTTCCATAGAATGCACATGCCATCATAATATATCTATCAATTCAACAACCGTAATTTTTGCTACACAGACTGCTAATATGCTTTGAATTTCTCTGCTACGGTAGTTATCTGTTGTCTGAGTTTGAAGAAAGAATGGTGAATGAGAAGAGAGGGGAAGAATTTTGAGATGTGGAGTGGTAGATTTTTGTGTTGTGTGTTCAGGGTTGGGTTCTGAGTTTTGTGGTTGGATTTTAATGGAGGTTATGTTGGTTAGCTGTCCAGCTCTCCAAGAGAAAAAATAAAAATAAAAATAAATAATAGTGTTAATTAAACTTACACTCACTCTCAAAATATAAAATTACACTTTTCTCTAAAAAATATTTTAAAATTATACTTTCACCGCCTCCAAATATTCACTTTTTATACATGATCCTAATTCGTTATGACTCGAACAGAAAATATTAACGTCAGCAAAAAAAAAAAAAACATGAATTTTTAATTTTATCTCTTGTTTAACTATTTTATAAATAATTTTTTATTTATAAGTAGAAAAAATATAATAGTTTAACCTCCCGTCATACATATATTTTACATTTATCGCCTTATAAATACAAAAATACAAATAAAAATGTTAAACGATGGGTAAATTTGAAAATTTATATAATTTTTTTTGTTAGATACAACATTTTTCTTCCAAATTTTGACGGAATTTAATTAGGTGTAAATGGAGAATTTTCAAATAAAATGTAAGTGTAACTTCAAATTATTTAAAAAAGAGGTATAATTTCAGATTTTTAAAGCAAGTTTACGTGTAATTAACTCTAAATAATAAGACAAATTACATATATATCCAATGGTTATACACAAACAATGCTAATTATTTACTAAATTACAAATAACCTTATGTATACTGATGAAACTTTATTCACCTCTTAGGACATAGTATAGATATTTAAAAAGTTAATGATATGGGTTAAAATTTGCGCGACCTCTTTGGTCAGATAAACTGGTCATCCAAGCGGTTCGAGATCGCTACTTTTCTCAAATTGAAGTAAGGCTCATGAGAAAAAGAAACAGATCGTTAGGCTTGCTGGGGTAGCCCCAACTATGACCATCCGATACTTAAGTTAGTGTTTGATTTTAAAATCGTGAAGTAGGTCGCTGGCGAACTAGCGAGCTTGAGCGACTAAAAGTAAAGAGTAATAGAAATTGCGTATCATGAGTACACTGACTATGGAGTATTTATAGTGTAAGACTGAGGATCTTGTTGGTTCAATAGGCGTTTTTAGCGTGTCCCGAGTTGTTAGTACACTGACTATGGAGTATTTATAGTGTAAGACTTAGGATCTTGTTGGTCCAATAGGCGTTTTTAGCGTGTCCCGAGTTGTTAGTGTTGTGTCCAAATTGTGACCCGACCCAATAAAAAATGCGCGGGTCTTCTAGGTAAAACTGTAATTTTATTTTTTAAATTCGTATATTGAAAAAGAAAGAATGATGAGGTCCGAATGGAAAAAAAGAGTAATGTATCGCTATGTTTGGTTTCATGTTTTGGCATTTCCCGATACAATATAAACACATTCAATGTTTGTTTTTGTGTTTCTCACGTAATATTTATGTGTTTTTTTATTTTTCAAGTTTTTATATATAATATATATACATATATATACTTATATATATAATATAAAAGAGACGTGATTTGGCAATGAACAATGCTTTTTGTTTCCATAAAATACAATATTAAATATATAATATTTATATATAAAATATATGTAAAAGATATATGATTTGACAATGAACAGTGAATTTTGTGTCCCAAATCACAACATCAAACCTACACCATTTATTTTAAAACATTTTAAATTACCTCAAAACACAAATCTAAACATACAATCTATCTCCAAAATACCAAAACAAAACACTCAAAATATAAATTTAAGCACTATGTATTGGTTTAGAAAATAAACTCAAATTATTCGATACTCGATTGAAATAAAAAAAAACATCATTTGAACTTGATTTAGTTTGAATTTTTTTTTTTTTTTGTTTTGTAGGCTTTTGAACTCGTATGATTGATTAGTGAAAAAAATAATAAAATATATTAAAAATATAAAATTACTCAAATTCGACTCGTATTTAATTATATTAAAATTATAAATACCTTCTTATTTTTTTTTGAGTATTTTTAAATATTTTTTTAAAATTATAAATACTCTAACAAATATTTCTTTACAAGAGTATTTATAATTTTTCAAGTAATAAAAGATATTTATAATTAAGATATACCTTCAAAAAAAACTACTTACAATTTATCCTAAAATTTAAATACAAATTTTAAAACTCAATAATAATTGTTTGAACAATTGTGTGTTCGATTTGGCCTCGATAACAGTTCAGTGTCCTCAATTGCATATCGCCGTTCAGTTTTGGCGCCAAATTCAGTCCACTAACCCTCCTTAAACCCTGTCGGAAACCCCCCAATCTTATCGGTCCCGGGATTGCACAGAATGGCGATATAGTTATTGATTCTTGGCCTGAAATTAAGTTACCCAATCAGCAACTTATCTGGATTTCGCCCTCCCCAGTTCTCAGAGGTAAGTGAGCCTTTGATTTTTTCTGTTTCAATTTTTTGATCAGTTTATATAGTCAGAGCTATTATGATTATTATATTTTGTATCGAAACTCCTGTGTATGATCTCATGTACATTTCTCGATTCTGGGAAATATGTGTCTTGTTCTGGTTGGCGAATGTGCTATGATGTTTCTTTCACTATTTACAGCTACACCAATGTTGAACCATCTGCATTTATCCTTGTACCTGCAATGGAGCTACAATATATATATTTCTTGTTCCACTCATTATGTAAAGTTTCTATTTTTTATGATGATATGATGCATGGCCATTGGCACGGCTTCGACAATGCGATGTCAAACAATTGAATGTGGAGGCATTGGCAAATATCACATCCAAGCAGAGCGTTTGAGCTTTGTAAAATTGAGCATTCGATGTTCACTCTTAATGCTTCATCTAACATGAGTGTTCGTGAGCTTTGCAGTCGGCCTCCTTCCATTTGAGCGGACATATTTGGTTTTCCTTTCAATGCGGGTATTAGAATTGATGCCTTAGCTGTTCTTCCAGCCAAAGCATGCAGAACTTTTTGAAGATAGTAGTGCTGTTGAAATTGATAGTATTTGTTGAAGTGTGTGTAAAATGATGCACTATAGTAGTTTGGTAGATGACAGGGTATATCATTTGTTGCCATCATGGAAATGAAGTGTGAAGCTACAGTTTCTTCTGGAGAAAAAGAAATGATATGCTACCTTTACTGTACCTTGGAAATTTTACAGGAATATCATCTATGCTAATTGCTTATGTAACTCGACGAGAACATGGTGTTTGCACTGCAGGAAATGCGGCGTTTCTTTAACCTGGTAAAGTGCTTATAAACCATGTTGTATTTTACTCAAATATTCCTCACTCACCCAAGACTTTTTCTCTTGGTATTTGGATAGGAATTCCAATTGCTTCAGAAGGGTATCGGCAATGGAGAATCGTTGAGGGAAGAAGGTGGATGTACCATTGATAAATTATTAATTTTTCAGGCTGATAGTTTACAGTTTAGTTTTGCTCAATCGGAATACAGCGTAAGTTCCTTCCTGTAGCATAAATTTGGTTCTGCCACTACTCTCTAAAATAAATAGTATAATACAAGGTTTCTCCACGGCTTTGTCAAAATCTTTTTGGAGAGAGTGGTAAAAAGGAGGGGCATCTTTATACATCTATTGATGCCATCATTCAGAATTGACATTTGTCTAGCACTAACTGAATCTTTCATAGACGTAATATTTATGCTGCTTTGGTCTATTTAGTTTTACCTGGCTCTTAACTGACTTGAAATTGATGATATTTAGGGTCTTCTTTGTGGTTATAAATGGTCTCAACTGTAATGAAGGTTGTTATACACAGCCAGAATTGTTTATTCCCGTTACTAGCTTTATTTTATTCTTATGCATAAGCTTAAAGTTGATTGCTCGCTTATGATACTATTTTTAACTGACAAATTAATTCTAGTTACTTTGTGTATAAGAAAAGCTACAAAGTCATATAACAGGGTCTAAATTTATGCTTTCAGTCTAGCATTCTTCTCCTGGAAGTTTCTGTTATTGGAATATTTGTCCCACTGAAACATCAATTTGAATTTCCACACAGTTTTTGAATGAAGACAGATATGTCTATATTCCTGATACAGAGTCCTATGATGCTGGATGGCTTTCCTGTATCCTGAAACTTTGTTCATGATCATCATATTAGTTAACGATGTTTTATAGTACTTGTTTCACGGTTTAAAAGTCACATTATCCACAACAATCATATATTCTCTTCAGAAGGTGGTTCAGTTTCATTTTTGTATGTCGTCAGATGGCAGTTCCAAGAAACACAACTCTAATCGTTGATTTATTCTAAACAGAGTCCAATTATCCTTTTGTCACTGAAGTTCTTGAAAATTCAGCTAGGTCAAGTCAGAACGATGTTACTTAAGTTTGTTTCATGATGCTGGTGCAGTAAATTGGTCTCCGACAATGGAGTTGGAAAGACCTGTTAACAGGAATGAAGTGTTGAGGCATGTGGAAACTGTGAATTTCTCGGTAGCTGTTGCTGATGCAGTAGAACTGTGTATAGCAGCATCTGAAGCATTGGTAATTAATGAATTGATTGAGAGTATACCTTCTTCTGCTTCAGCTATACTTGAAGCTGCTCTTCAGGTGAAACAAGCACGACTGGAAGTGTGGAAGACTAGACTTATTGGCTTCACTAATGAAATAAGTGAAATCGATAATTTATCTGACTTGGATGATATAACAATGGAAAGTGCATATGAAGATGCAGGAATTCATTTTAATGAGTTGGTCAGAAATGAGTTAAGCGTATCTCAAGTTAAGGATACTTTGGACTCGGAATGTGAAGAAAATGTAAAACATGTGAAGACCGGTGCTTCTGCCTCAATTTTTCGTTTATCTTGCGCTGATAGATATACATATAGAATGAAAGGTGTTACTGACAATGGCATACAATTACGAAAGGAGTCGGCCACAGAATGTTTTAATGGTGACACAAAAAAGAAGGTAATTTGTAACCCAGTGTGTGATTTGGGCACTGATGTCAGTTACCACAGTGATTGCTTGAGGACTGTTGAAGCTCAGGCAAAGCTTCTACTTTCAGCTTCAGCAGAGGTATGGAAAACTCTGCATTTGATTCATTTTCTGACAGTTGTCTTCCTTTTTCCATTTCTTTTTTCTCTTAAATGGCCTGTAAATAGGCAGGGTTTCTTTCCAGTTAGAGTAAAAAAATCACAAGGTGCATAACACTGAAATAAAAGAAAGCAGTAGTACATCGAAGCTCATTGGAATTTAGAGGGGTAGCCAAGCAACCATCTTCAGCATGCTACTCTAGTAACCAATCAGTTGCATGGTTGCGTTCTCTTACAATATGTGTAACCTAGTCCTCAACATGCATCATAAGATATCTAATCTCTGTTAGCTGATATAGGTGTTCTCATTCTTCTCTTACAATTTGCGGCCACTTGAGAATTGGTCTTAGGCTGCCCAAATATGGTGCTAATGCTGAAGTATTCATGGGATGCCATACGTCTTGCCTCTTGAATCTCTGTTCATCCATCTGCAGTACTGAACTTGGATTTCTATGCGAACAAGCATCCACATTGACATTTAAAATTCCTCTATGTGGTTTCACCAATTCAATGTTAACTGGTGGAATTCTGTAGGATAAAATAGCATCCTAGTGAATGAGTGGGAAGCAGATCCTTTTCTGCTGACCATGAACTTTTCCGGGATTTTACCATAGCTTTTGGTTGCACATAGAAATTTCCCTTTCCCCTTCTTTTGTATCTGTGAATTGGCTAGCACTTAAATAACCAAGTGTTTATGGAGAATTTTCATCTTCTTTAGTTTTTGTACAACTTATGATCAATGTTAACTCCAACCTGCAGAAAGGCAACAGACTCACAGCAGAAGAAAACTCACATGCAAAGAATGTGAGCTCTTTCCCCGTTAAGAGTTGTCGAGATGGCGGTAAAGTTTTCTATTGTGTTTCCATGTCGTACTCATTTATTTGCGGATGAGAGAAATGATGTGATGATTTCCTCTTCTGTTGACAGAAAAAGATTATAGCATACCGGAAATAGTTCAAGAAAGGTTCCAAAGCCGCTGGTTTGGTGGTTGGACAAGCAATGTAAGTATTATTACAAGTTGAAATTTTTTGTTCCTGTTGTCCTATCACGCTCATTCTCTTCGCATGCACAATGAGCTCTTGAGAGAGATCTTGTTTTTTTTGTTTCAGTAGTCTCAACGTAAAGGTGATGAAAATATATCATGGCATCTCTTTCAATCTTCTGCTACAATAAAATATTCTGTGATTGTAATTCTTCCCGTCAACCAATCTCTAATTTGTTGTCCAAAACAACATGAAGAATTTAGTTTTGGTAGAACTGAATACAGTTTGAAGTACAACCTTAAAGGAACCTTTATTTAAATTAGTTAAATTGCATGTAAAAGTTTTGTGAATATCTTTTTCGTTGTCACTTACTACCTGGTGTTGCTTTTTACTGGTTAACTGGCGGGACCTAGAAGGCTCAAAACCTGAAAGGAACCCTTAACTAAACTAATTTCAATTGGAAGTATATAAGCACTTTGTGAACGCCAGTTTCAGTGTTCAGTTTGTATCTTGTGATGTGTTTTACCTGAGACATTGAAGCAGGAGTAGTTATAAACCCCAACCATCTTGATGGGATTGGTCAATGGAGAACCCTGATTGGTTAAAATGAAAAAACAAAAAACAAAAATAGAACCACAAGCCCTTGGGGTTATCCTGCACTTTGAGGAGGAATGGCTTGTTACTGTGCTTTACAGCAAAGTGAAAGTTTTTAACACAATAACAATGGCTGAGGTTCTGCTACGCTATTATGATGAACAGTTTCTAATTTGTTTCTCAATGATCTGTATCTATGTTGATATTATTCATTTGTCTCTCGACTAAATTATATACGTCGTCTGTTGATTGTCTTTTGTCTTCATTGCGCACTCCATAGAATGAAGTGGAGTACATTAACACTGTGCAACATAACATTCCGAAACCTTTTGCTGGTGAGACGAGCTTCTTGTCAGAATCTGCAGATGCTGCTTCAGATGAAAACTCCTCTGTTCAAAATCATGATAAAGGGGCCATAATAGCTTCTCAGTTAAGCATGCCTTCTGAAAAAATTTCTAACAGAGCAAATGATGGGATGTTGCTTTCTGAAGATGTTGTAAGATCTTCAAGTACATCTTTGGTGGACCCTCTTTGCTCTGTTGTACCCTGTAGCATTTCCGAGGATATATGTTCCTCACTAGCCATAAACCATGAAGACACTGCCATTCGTGGAAGTTTGAATATTACAGTTGAATGTAAGAAAGACAATTTGCTAGGGACCTCTCCCTCAAACAATGTGGCAACTGAAGGGGAAGGAATCCCTGTGGCAATAGGTAATATCAAGGAATCACGAAATGGAGTTTCGAGGCGATTCACTTTGCTCAGAAATTATAGCAAAGTTCTGCCTAGCCATTCAAGTTTTGTCAAAAAAGATAGTCATAAGAAAAAATCATTATTGATAGACAGCAATGCTGAGTTGACTTTGCTGGAGACACGTTTTGGTAACCATGAGGAAACTGTGACGGGTGGGGCTCATTATCCTGTTTCACAGAAAGGAAATGGTGCTACTCTCCCTCTTGTATTGAACCGTAGGGAACACTGCCCGCTCCAGGCTTTTGGTTGTTCTATGCACAAACTTGCTGAAGAAAATCCAAATCAGACAGCACTACCAGAAAGCAAAGTGAAATGTCCACCCAACCTGCAGCGGCCGCTATTAGGATGCAAAAACCAAAGTGCTCACAAGTTAACAGCCTCAAAGCGTGTTCACTTTTCTGAGAAGGAAATTAATATTTCAGACAAGAAAAAACTTCAGAAGGAACGAACTGTGCCAAAAACTTGTACGGGAATTCCTGAATCTTCATACAACATGTAACTTTGAATTATCTTATGGTTATCCAATGATTACCTTGTGCGAACTTTGCAGGTTGTTCTATTAGGGCTGCTAAAAGATCAACTAGATCCAGTGTACATCTTGAGTCCAAGGCTCCGCTGATGGACAAATTTCTGAAAGTTTACTTGGATAAGGAGAAGAAAAGGTTGATATTTCAAAACATGGAATTTTTGCTTACTGGACTTTCTGAACATAAGGAAAAAGAAATCGAGGGTCTTATTCGAAAATATGGTGGCATAGTTCTCTCTCAAATTCCATTAC
>NC_026145.1:14651075-14653134 GCF_000512975.1 Sesamum indicum | reverse complement strand
GTCTGGTGTCCTTCCTATTGTTCTCTGTTTGAAGAAGGTCAGTTCTAAAAGTATGACCTTGCATTTACTTTTCAATTTTATATTCAAAGGATAGTTTTCTGCATGAATTTATGCCCTTTTCAAGAATTATGTCGACTGCTCATTAGTAAATTGACAATAGAAGAAAAATATCATGCCCCCAGAAGAGCTCTTACCTATCTACAGAAAGTGCTGGGAGTACAATGTGTTTCCTTTGGATTGCCTTAAATTATGCGGTCATCAAGGTAGAGTTGGCGAAGCCTTAGTACGATGTTCCTTTTCTATTTCTTTTGATTATTTCGA
The DNA here is from genome assembly GCF_000512975.1 of Sesamum indicum. Classification (NCBI taxonomy): domain Eukaryota; kingdom Viridiplantae; phylum Streptophyta; class Magnoliopsida; order Lamiales; family Pedaliaceae; genus Sesamum; species Sesamum indicum. The sequence continues at coordinate 14,652,813 of NC_026145.1, read as the reverse complement.
ATCTCTCTATTTAGTCTGTAAGGGTTTGTTTGTTGCTTTGAAAAATTCTAACTAATGAGCAATTGGAAGATCAGAGACAAAGTTCAAGTATAGAACTTTGTTTTGGGGCATGTAAGACATCTCGTATACGGCTTATATAGATATCCAGTTGATAAACCTGACTGGCATTATTTATATGCAAATCCATGCATTAGATGTCTAGTAATTGACATTATCCTTCAATATTTATTTGGCCATTTTTTAATTATAAAGTGTTGGACAACTTAGTCGAATTTGAAATCTATCTGTAATAAACTGTCACTGACTCTTGCATTATCGTACACTTATAATAGAGGTCTGCTATTTGCTAATTATTTATGTTGCAGGCTGGGAATATCTAATTCTTGTTATGTTGTTATCTCAGATACAATCACTCAAGTTCTTGTATGGATGTGCAGTAAATGCTCTGGTGCTTAAGATTGATTGGCTTATTGACTCGATTGCAGTAGGCTTTGTCTTGCCAACAGAAAAGTATGCCTCTGACGTGCCTAAGTCTACGCCTTGTTTTATATCTCTCTTGATATAATTTTATGTTTATTTAATGCTTACATGGCAAAACCAATGATATTTGGACATAATTGCTGCATCAATGCATTTTTATAAATGTAGAAAGTCGATTTTGCATTTTGAAATTAGTAAGTAATAAACTGATGATCAATGAAGTTTAGGTTATTAAGTGACGTGAAATGTAATACATAGAATCGAATTTATCAATTTTGAAAATGGATAGATGATTGCTTATGAGCGGCATGAGTCCACTATAATTGCTCAAAATGTACAAATATGTTCATATTTCCTTGAGGTTAGGAAGCCTACAGAATCAGAGTTCACAATATCTCATTGTCCTGTTTTGAGTTGCTCAAATTGAAAAAGGTATAGTGCTGTACTTTAAATTCTTCACTGCTACTATTACGGATGCTATACCTCAGTTTTTCCTCAGTTAATGCTAACCCATTACTTCGGAAAATTCTCAACAACTTGCATGCGAGAACAACAAACGAATGACAAGATCATGCAGGCACCATTAGGAGGCTGAACTCTTATGATATAACTATTATGGAGTGAAAATATAAAGCTTACTGATTGCTAGTAAGAATCAAAAATCAGGAAGTAGGATGCCGAGAATATTGGAAAGACTGCCTATTCTAAATTTTATTTTCACTTTTCCACTAGACTCAAGTTTAATGTGAATGTCAATAATGTATCTTTCCGTTCTGATGCGGACACACAATGTGGAATGATGTTTGGAAAAGCTCATATGTAGGTCTGATGTGTCATCAGTCTAGGTAATGAAGCCTTGTAATCACCCATATGAGCCATAAACTGTACCACTGCACAGTAACTTTAGGAAAATGGGCTGTTTTCACGTGTTGTGGTACATAGGAGGAATGGATTTGATAACAAAGTGAGTCTATGATTAAAGAAATAATTAGAATAATAAAAAATTACTGTAGAAAGAAGAGAAAACATTCATTGGTTCAAAGGATAAGAGGAAGAAAGAAGAGGAGACAATGTCTTACCCTTCAGAGTGAGGCAGCAAATCTGTACAAAAAATATCTTTACAACATGACTATCATGTCTATAGAAAAAGAGGATTACAAAAATATTTATAGACCTACAGGAAACAAGCAATTAATCAATTCTTAACTCTACTTCTTGACCATAAACTCCCAAAAAAATAAAAAGAAAGAAAGGGAAA
>NC_026145.1:14641959-14651065 GCF_000512975.1 Sesamum indicum | reverse complement strand
AAAGAGAAACAGAAAAAAGAAGAATCATCTAATAAATATGGAAAGCCAACTAAATCAGTGGAAGATTTACCTAAAAACTGAAAATTATGTCGACGTCCTCAGCATAAAGCATTTATAAAAATGTAAAAAAACTAGTAAAAGAAGACTTTTGAATTGAGTACTCCTTTGCTCATCAATTATGTTCGCGTTAGCTATCTTTTCAAGCGGAAGTTTCCAGTTTCCTTCTTTCGTTTGCTTTTCCTTGGATATGTTGTTGCTTTGTAGTACTAGATTTATTCTCATTGTGCTACCTGCTAGTGCAAGCCTGGACTATTACTTCATAGACTGCAACACAAAAAGGGGACATGATATATCTAAAAGAGTTTGAAATAACACTCTGCACTTGAGATGTCGTGAATATTGTAACTAACGCATTAGGTTTTCGGTATCTCGTATTTGTTAGATATGAATACAGACTTGAATGTGGATTTTGAATTGGATTATTTACTGGTTTATGAGACTGAGAATAGTTAATGTTTGTCCATGAACTTAAGTATTTTATGCCAATTTGTTTCAGTTCACCTGTGTTGACATGGTCGGCGTACCCAACATTAGTTGTTATAGGGGTACTCTATTTTAAATATTTTCCGAACTATGGATAGGACGCAGGAGCACTTTATTCGAAAGGGAGTTTCTTATACCATTATGTCATTTGTGATGAATAAGACAGGGAGAGGAGTATAACTGTTTTTCTTATTGCAATGTGATACCTTGCAACAAATAAGTACATTGAATGACTAAATTAGTTGTATGTGATCTGGTTTTCTACTGATCTTTTTTTGTTTTAAGAAGATGCTCATTGTTATCTATCAACGATAACAAGAAGTACAATTCTACTTGGTTCATCCACTGACCAACAAAGCTGTGTGTTGTGGCCCTTAGTGGGCTGAAATGACACTTTCACTGTATATTGAAGATCTGGTTTTATCAACTTGATTCAGTTTTAATTTTGCCCCTTGACAAATAGGTTGTTCTAAGATCGCATGGATGTGTCTGAGAAAGATGTGATTTTCAGTTTTCATGTGGAGCAAATTGCTCTTTGTGTTTGTGACTAATGAACTGTCACCGGCATTTTCTGTTTTTACAATGATGAGTTTATGCCTCATGTTGTATGAGTTACAAGATGAAACTATTCAGTAATATTATGGCTGTAAGCTATTTTTCATTTAGTTTCTTGTTTTATCGCATTATGTTCTGATTTTGCCTTTTGTTTCTTATTTTACATATGATGTAATTATTTGCTTAATTTGTCAGATATATGGTCCTATCCAGAAATATTAGCAGATGGCACGACCAGGTTTACCCAGCTGTGAGCTACAACACTAATTCTCTTGTTTTTAACAACTTGGGCGTCATGCTCCATGGCAAAACCAAATATTTCACCAATATCGCAGCCATTATCAAGGTATACCACATACAATGCACACTGTCCACTTGGACAATGATATGCATGCACAATCAGTCTATGATTGTCTCGTAATCTTGTTGTCGTTTTGTGGCTAAATTGTTTCTTGGGAAAGGAGAGATTGATAAAAATGGATCCAAATGAATGAATGATAGTATTTGTTTTAGTTACTCTTTTCCCCATTTTTCTTGTAAGAAATGTTTTCTTTAGGGGTTGTAAATGTGAAAAATGTTCAAACTTTATGATTTGGCATGGAAGTTGCAGGCAATTTACTTACAACATGATAAGAAGCCCTTTAAATTGTTTCTCGGGAAAGGAAAGATACGATAAAACTGGATCCAAATTGGTAGTTTTTTGCTTTAGTTACTACTTTCCCCTTTTTTCTTCATATGAATTTTTGTCCTTTAGGGGTTGTACATGTGAAAAATGTTCAACCTTTTGATTTGGCATGGAAGTTGCACGCGACATGATAAGAAGCACCATGCATTTTGTTGAAGTATCAATCCCATTCTCATGAAATAACAGTTACAGTCTTATCCTTCGCAGCATGGTGGTGGGCAGGTTTTCAAAACTCTGCAAAGATTGATCCAGACTCTTGAAGCTGGAAGAATTTCAATAGCTGTCATTGTTGCTGATGGGGAAAGTTCTGCATCTCGTCACTTGAAGCACTGCGCCTTAGAACAGAATATACCAATGACGGTCAGTTTTTGCTGCGATTACTCTCAAGTTGTAGTCAACTAATTACTAAATCAAGTCCTGTCTGCCACTAAACAAATGAGAAACACACAATAAACATCAGGAAGAGATTTGGTTGAGTATAAATAAAAAATAAATATGTTCCAGAACGTCTCCCATTGTCGCGGATTATCTGACTCAAGACTATTGATCTAATGCAGTCAGTTTACTGGATTATAAAGAGCTTATATGCTGGGCGACTTATTCCTTTTGAGGAGAAAAAGAATCCTCAGTGTCCACGAGCTCTTAAGCTTCAAAAACGCCAATATGAATTAAGTCAAGAAATATGAATCTCGCCATTACTTCCCTTTGTAAGTATTATGCTGCTTTTGTGACGCTATTCAAAACTTGTGAAATGGTTGAAATCATGAATATTATTCAGATGGCTTCCATTTATAAAAAAACCATTATGACTTTCTGAAGCAGATTATGTTATATTGTGAATTGGGATGATGCATTGATGAGCCTTTGAAAAGGGAGTGCTTATACAGAACACTGAAATTATTGCTGGTCTGATTCGGATTTTTTTCCCCAACTTTTTTTATGCTTCAGTTTTTCACGCTTAACTAAGGGTAGAATCTCCATGTTTCTCTACATTTGTGATAATCATCATTTGATATGCTCTTTTCATATTTCAAGGCTGTCAACTGATTCTGCATGCTCAGTGTACTTTTTCTGATGGCATTCAGGTACAAAGTTAGAACCGCAAATCTGATATGTTCCCTAACCTGAAACAAGATTTACAAACACAAGAGGCCTGAGGTTAAAGAATCAACCCTGGAGGCAATTCCCAGTAGATCACCATGAAGACGGATATGCAGAAGGCAAGAACGTCTTGCAGCAAAAAATCTATATCACAACTCATTCATTCGGAATTCTTTTATACAGGGGCTTGGTGCCGAACCCGATAGGGCATTTGGTTATAACAGTGCAGCAACCTAACTAATTGGCCAACTATGTAAGTGTGCTCAGCTAAGGATTGCTGCTTAACCAATAAAATTGCCAACGGATGCCTATTATGAATTCCCTTATATCTCATTATTATGCATTATTATGATTAATTATTAATAATATTAATATTATTATATATGAACAAACCAGAGCAGCTAGCTTTTCCTCCATGATGTTGGACAATCTGTCCATCAAAGGAGTGAGATAGTTCACCAATACTCTAACATATGGTCCCACTATGGACCAAACCCTACAGCTCCCCTGCAATACATGTCGAACGCCCCTTCCAGCAATAAGGGTCCAAGACATGCAGGCCTTAGCTTTGTAAGATAATGCCATATGGAAACAAACGTGTCGAAAGGGTTCCTTACTATGTAAAAAATCTTGCATTTGGAATCCTGGTGGATTTTGGCAAGGCGCCTAGGGCATTGCTCCAAAGACGAAACCTTGCTAAGGTAGACATGTCAGCAAAAACCTGATCATTTGTAAATAGTTTATACTCAAGGAAAGGAACAAGCTCATGCGGGTAGAAAGTAGCCAAAGGGTGGTTGTTTTGGGTATGGGAAAAGTGGCGCCTATTGACTATGGCAAAAGAGAGTGCTTTCAACCACGTGTTGCCTCGGATGCTTAATTTCTTCCAGCTTTGTGGAGCAAATTACATGTCAACTTAAAATATGGTATCAAAGCTTGAAGATATGAAGCAAATAAAGATGTGAAACTTTCGCGGTTCCAGTACTTCGTTGTGAAAAAGAGCTTTATAGACTCACTTTGTTGTGTGTATATATGTAGTGTGTTGTAAGTGGTGGAGGTTCCTGTTCATAAATATGAGTAGGATTTAGGTAGTTTGAACTTACTTCTATTGGATTTGAATACCATAAACTTTGACGTGAACTAGTCTCTTAATAGGCCGTACTTGGACATATTTCGCCCACTAAACCAATTCAAAATAAAAAGAAAAAATTATATATTTATCTTGGAATGATCCTTCAAGATGCATAAGGCCGGAATTTGATATGGGCTTATGAATATATTATCCAAAATATATATAAACACCAAACCAATTTCTTTGGATTTTTAATTAATAATTTATTACAAAATTTTGATGTCAACAGCGTCGTATTATTAAAACATGTATATCAGGATCTTACAGTTGTCTTTACCGAATGACACTAGATAAAAAAGGAAAGGAAGAAGTTCTGAGCAAACATGACTAGTACACTTATTAATGGTGCAGGCGTTGAAGGTGGTGAGAACTCATTTGGCGGCTTTGGAGCAAGGAATGGTGGTTATGGTTATGATGATTACGGTATTCATTGTCTATGCTGTTCCCATTTTCTGATTCTTCCGCTGCATTAGGCCACATTCTTGATGGATTTCGGGTTAGCTCCAGCAGGGACTCCTTCACATGATCAGCTTGGACCGTTTCGTCGTTCTTCCTCTGTGACAAGAAAACAAAAACACTTCTGAGTTATAAAGAATATGAGATGGATCATCACAATGTCAAGCAATGCAAGAATATTCAGATTATGTGTAGAGATTGTTCATTGTTACCTCAACCTTGAAGATACTAGACACCAAGCATGTGTGTCTCGTTGCGTTGACGGTGGTTACTTCCAATCCCAAAGCATTCAACGCCTCCATCAGCCTCACAAATCCACTGGATTTGTGCTCACAGAATACCTTGACAAAGAACTCATTTCCATCGAGTTGGAAGACCTCGACCTGTGGCTGAAATTACCAGTATTGTGCATTTTGGTAAGTGGCATAATGCTTGAAGCTTGCATATTGAACAAGGTTTGAGTTGATTGCTTATACATATATATACCTCCATTTGCTGCACTTTTTCATTTGTGATATCTAGCTCATGGTTCTGTTTGGAGATGTTGACAGTAGTATTGCCAGATGAACCCTTGTGGAAACCATTCAGAATGTTTTCTTGTTCACGTTTAGGACCACGTTTCGTTCCGTTTTGGTGTATAATAGTTGGTGGGATGCTGTTTTCAGTATCGTCCTTTGCTGTAATATTCCTTGCCTCCTCGTCATCTGAATGCTCTTCAAGCTCAATTTGCAGGTCCTCTACTTGTTTTTGCAGCTCCTTGACATAGTCGATTGCGTCTCCAAGAATTGAAGCTCTATCTAACTGCAATAACAGAATAGCGTTGGATGACATTAAATCAGACCGAAAAGGGACTAAAGTTGATGCTCACCTTAGAAATTTTAGGAACCAAGGCTCGGAGGGAGTAGAGCCTATCGTTGAGCTTCTTTCTCCTCTTCCTCTCCGCCACAAGGTTCTTGGATTGAGGCCCTTTCCCAGTCCTCCTTCTATACTTGGCGTCATCCTCGTCGTCGTTAGGATCAGAATCGTCTGACCGGTTATTTTCACATATAAATGGATCATCATTCATCTGATCTTCTACTGTCCCTGAGGGCTCCATCCAACTAGTTGCTCTGGCCGAATTGCTCATCATGTTGCTCTGCATTGTTTCCACCTCCTGGAATCCATTCTCAATTGAGGGAGTGAAGAGGCTCGACTCGTATGTCGTTCCTTCCAAGAAGATGCCGTTATTAGCAGCGTGTCCCATTTCTGAAGCGTTGCTGAACTGCTCCAAAGGGTGGAGTGGAGAAGTACATAGATGGATTCTGTCAATGGAGATATCATGAGGCAAATCCAAGTTTTGTTTCAAAGGGTCCGGGAAAATTTGCTGCTGGAAAAGGCTGAGGGGATCCTTTTGAGCATTTGGATCAGATGAAAAAGAGTTTGCTGTGGTGCCTGAATTACTCATTGTTTGCTGTTCCAGGAAAAAATTGTACTGAGCCCTGATGAATTCTATGACCTGTTGATCTTCAGGAACCTGGAACGTGACAAGAAATCGCTAACTTTACACGCGTGTAGCTTCTGGAAAACCGGAATAAAATGCTTTTGGGGCTATAAATCAAACTCTTGAATACAAACACAGAAAGATCGCTTACTTGCTTAGTAACAAACAACTCGAGTAATCCAAGAGACAACGGAACCAAAACTCGTGTACCTATTGTTTCCTACAGTTGAAACGGAATGAGCACAACACGTTCAGCGCTTAATGCGAAGAGGGCTGTTACTTTGTTCTAGCAGACTTCTAATTGGGATATATATATTTACGTATATGAAAATTAAAGCGTACTTCCGATAAACTTGAATCCGAGTTATGTGTGTAGTTCAGCCAATTAGCTTGATTTGATAACAAGGTTTGTGCATGAACTCTGTAGATAACACACAAAAAACACGTTAAACTCTACAAATCGTATACATTTCATAAGCTGAGCAAAAGGCCACACCCCGAATCCAGAACGATGGAAGAAGGAAGCTGGTCAAGTAAATCACAAGGTGTGATTCTTGGATGTGGAAACATAACATCCCTGCAAGGGAGACACGACGTAGCTGGAAAACAAAGCTCGTCCCTGCAGTTCTCAACGTTCTCAGTTCCGGCACAGCAACAGTCTATCCACTCAATACACCTACAAATCAAGCAAGCAGAAAAAGGAAATCAATGAAATCCCATCAACTTTTTCATTTTTCTTTCCCTTAGGCAGGCTGTTTTTAGCTGTTGCATTTAGTTGAATAACCTCTGATCATTGCTCAACTTCCATAAGACAATGTAGTCCCAGCTTTTGATCCCAATCAGGGGTCTAAGCCTCTCTATAAAACTTTGCACCAGCATCTTCCCTGTCAAATAGCATATAATTGGTCGGTGATTCAAAACACAAACAAGTTTCAGATAGAAATAGAGGGAATGATAGACACACCTGCACAAGATCTTATAAATACGAGAGCAGAAAAATAAACAAGGAAAGTTGAAGGGTAGAAGCTCTAGTGATGATGATCATGGATCGTTATTCTTCATACTCCTCATTTCAAGATTTTGAGAAGTAACTATAACAAAAGTAAGATCATCTGATTATTCTCCTTAAGTTTATGTGATCAGAACGTCTCTCTTTTGTGTGTGAAGAGCCTAGACACTAATACGGGTAGGTGAACAGCGAAGCATGCATGAAAAAAGAGGGAGAAAGAAAGACTTCTTGACATATTGTCTTGTGGGATTGTCATTAATGGTCTTTTACAAAAATACTCACTTTTATTTTGATGGAAAATGTCCAATGGTCGTTAACTCTTCAGTCTTTTGGATATCGGTCATGTGGTCTTTTTCGTCAAAATAATTTTAAGAGACTGTTAATGAGAACTTTGTAACTAATTAATAGGATGAAAAGTATAATAATCTTAAAATATGGGATGAAAAATATTATTTTCTCAAAAGACAGACTTGTAAAGGGAATATGAAACGTATCTACACATGTATATAAACACAATCCTAATAGCGAACTTTATTGTATACTGCCACACAAAGTGTGTAGTACTTTTCTTGAAAACCCTTTTCAAGTAATGCATTTTATATTATTTAATTTGGTAGTTCTTGAAATTTTGTGATCGATGTTTACATATAATTTAATTTTCTAACATCTAACAACCTTAGCATTAATATGAGTCAGTTTGGAACTAGTTGAAGGACTTGTTAGGCATCTCTCCTTTAATTACGTTGGGGGCATTTTGCATGAGTATGATGTTACTCCAATCACCCCTACCTTCCTTCAAAACTTCTTTTCTTTTTCTTATGTGCACACAAATTTAGTGATTTTGCGATTTTTTTGTATGACATATTTCTCTTACACTTTTATGATATATACATAAGGCCAATGCAGTACATATATTGATTCATATGGTATAATTTCGAGTTTTAAGATAATTTCATGTGATCATTTAATATTGTATCAAAGTCAGGCCAAACTAGATTAGGCCTTGGGTTCGTATGACACTACGCAACCCATTTACAACAATCAATTGGTTTAAAAGCAACAAGTTCGCTTTTTTCTCTATCTCTTACACTAAAAAAGTTGAATATTTATAAAATGCAAAGATTACAATTCACCCTATATAAGAGAACTGAGTATTGGTGTAAATACAATTTTTCTTCCCTCTAGAGTTATAATATGAATATGCTAATAAATGAAACAATTAAAAAGGATATTGTAAATTAGTTGTATTATAAAATAATATATGTTAGATTATCATAATTCTCTCATATGAAGCCTTCTATACATTTGACATTTGCACTATTTTTTTTTCATATGAAACTAGTTTAATTTTGAAAATTCCAAATATCTAAAGAATTTTGTAATAGAAAAAACACATACTATGAACTTTTAAGAAGCGTTTGGGATACAAAAGACACTTGATGTGATTCTTATAATTATGCTATTGCTATATGACCGTCAAAAAAGGAATATAAATATATATGTGTATATATATATATATTTATAGCCATATTATACAAAATATTGAATAAATTAGATTGACACATCTAAAGTTAGTTCTAATACAAACACCCCTTAAAATATTTCACATGTTAATCGATTTTTTGTTTTCTTGGAACATATATCAGAACATGATTGGAATATACAACTGAGGTCTACTACCCCAAAGCAATGAAGAAGAATAAACGCACATCAAGTATACTTCCCTACTCCTAACAGTCATGAACTTTTCCAGAATTTCCCTAGTAATCAAGTTTTGACATAACACAAACATTTACCAAAGATGACAAAAAGAACTACTCATCTCTTTCAAACATAATGGGAAAAACCGGATAGCTCTACAAATGCAGAAAATTTTGGTGATGCCTTAATACGCCCTAGCTCTCTGGTTAAACTTCCAAAATCTAGTTAGCTCATTGGAGACCTTCTCAAGAGCCCCATATCATTTTGCTTAGGTCCGCATCACATAAGCAGTTGAGAACTGGGAAAGACTTCTTGGTCGTGGTGACAGTGGTTCTTTTGTTGAACGAAATGTTGGGACTTCCGCATCACCTCCTGGACCAATGCAAACAGGCGAAATAGGAGAACTGGGCTGATACAAATGGGACTTGGCCTCAGACATCTCCTCAG
>NC_026145.1:14617729-14641949 GCF_000512975.1 Sesamum indicum | reverse complement strand
GTAGCAACTGTTCTGTCAATGGTATTTGTGTCCGACTTTTTAGCTTTCCCTTCTCCTAACCTGGATGTACACATACATGCTTTGGTCAATCTTAGGTATGATTATAGTGAATAGTGAATTGTACGAGTACAATCATCTTAAGGTAACATGATGAGGGAAAACTCATAGTATCTCAAGGATATGAATACCAGAGTAGCCCACTAATGGCTAAAAGATGATTATCAGTCTTCATTCCTAAAAATCTACTCCAGAAATATGAGTAAATAATTTTGATTGAGTTCTCAAGGACAGTACATATCTAATTCACAAAAGGTGTTCAAAAGAGCCACCTCTGTGGCGAAGCCTGATATGAGTTCCGATGAGTAAATAAATTTTAAAATAGAAACCCTCCAGAACAAATGAAATTGCAGTATACTGATATGTTTTCCTTTCCTATAATTTATAGCAAAGAACTAAATAAATGAAACAGGTGAAAAAGCAGAAAATGAATAATGTAAAACATTTGCCTGGATGGACTTGGTCTGCAGTTTCTCAGAGCTCCTTTTCCAGTCTGACTAAATTTAGTCTGATGTCTTGAGTTCTCAGCAAGGCGGTAAAACGAATCCCTAAAGCAAATTCTGGTTTTCTTCGCAAACTATACATTCCAGACAGTAAGAGGACAATGTAAGCATATTTAAGCAGTAAGGATACAACATATTTTACTTTCTTAGGTATCTGAATTTGGTACCTGCAAAGTTGATCTCTGTAGCTCCAGTAAAACAGATTCCTCCACAGATATTTCCTCCTTACTGATGTTTTCAGATACATTGGAGTATTCTGAGAAACAGATGTCGTATTCCGGTTCCTTAAACAATATTTGCCAAGATTAGTTACTCAGACCAACTTATACAACAGGCTAAGGTAGTTCATGATGGAGAAAAATACCAAGGTCACCCTGAGAAAGAGAAACTAGTGATCTTAAAACCGCAATGTATATTCTGGAACAGAATATTTTAACTAAAACAGATATTAGGATTTAGGACACAGACAATATAGGCAATATGCTTTTTCTGCTTTGTGGGTTGTGAATTACAGGAGAAAAACAGAAGTTATTCTTCAGGAAGTAAATCATGGATAATTGAAGAGACACACCAAAGAGCTCCAGATCACATATCCATAGAAACTGGCAAATGACCAGCCAAACTGATGGTAATCCTTTATGACAAAGTGCAAACTTCAAGGGATAACACCATGAAAGAAATAAAATCAGTCTGCATGTATATTTTAGAATCAATGTTAACAAGATTCATATACTGAATCCAAAAACACTTGTTTGTAAATGGTGATCCCATTTCTGGTATGATCAATGATTGGTTTAAGAACCACTGATCAAGTAGGAGAAAGGGAATTGGTATACAAAGCATTGGATAACTCTTACCCTCAGCATGAGCTTAAGCACTTAAACCAATTGCTAATACTTAGAAGTTCTGAATAAGAGTCTAACCTAGTCAGTATATATAACAATTCATAAAACACTATGAAGTAGTTTTGCTTAGCTGCTCACTAAGTTAACAGAATGCTCACTGTTGGTGGTAGAAAAGGACAGACACTTTCAACATTATTTGCACAGTCTTGAATATGATTTCTTTGTCCTGGAAGATTAAGAACTGACGTCAGATCGTCCTTGCTTGAAGTCTGTGCAAAATTAGCTGATTGGTCAACTCCGTCTATTTCACTGGCATCTTTGAATAGTGAATGGCTGCAAAAGTAGAATTTCTAGAAATTTAATCTGGGAAATTATTTGTCTGCAGTCCACAATATGATACAGGTAATACAAAAGAGATACTAGATGTTTCATGAAATAGATTCGCCATTAAACTGTTGACAATTTTTTTTTCTATTTGACTGAAGTAAGATAGCCGTTATGCTGAGGGATATGAGTCAATGGTAACAGCAATATAGCCATATCTAATATTTCAAAAGAATCAGGTCATACTAGCTCAAGTAAGTTTGAAACTCTGATTGCTAATTGCAATACCGCTCATAGAATACATACAGTAATAACAGCAAAAGAGCCACTTAGTCAATAGAAGCAATTCAACATCGATATACTATGATGTGGCTATTTTCTATTAATTTTTATTTTCTAGCTGATGATAAAAAATATATTGGAATACAAAGCATTCTGGAGGGAGAATAACTCATTACCTTGATCATGCAACTTTGAAATATTTAAACTATATGGATGCAAATGCATGAAAGCGAGTATTTTAAGCCCAGAAGGTACGTTGTACAAGAAAATGTCATCCGCCTCATCAATTACTGCAAAATCATTGAGTTGAAAATCTGAATGTTCACAAGGATAAGCATTCTGCTGGCAGGAAGCATGGCTGGAACCTTGAGAAAAGCTTGGTGCATTAAGGTGCTCAACCTCACTACAGAATGCGGTCCCACAAAAGAGAAGTTCTTCCACATCTAATACAGTGAGTTCCTCTGGGGAACAGTTGAAGTTTCCAACCATTTTACTGCATGAAGACCAACTATCAGGTGATGGACGCCTGTCAAAAATCTCCTCATGTTTTGGTAGAGATAGATCTTCAATGCCACTGCTCGAATACCACTCCATAGGGTAGACCTACACTACATAATACAGACATGTTAAAAGAAAGCATATGAAGAATAATAAAAAGAGGAACAAGAACAAGAATATAAATGAAATGCTCATGGTTTGCCTCAATGAAGGCTACACCTTAATGTTTTGTCCTCTGACACTCTCCTCATAAAGCCCCTGCAAGACCTTGCTTCTTTTAAGCACTAAATAATGTTAGCAAAACCTCATTTTATAGGCATGTTGACTAATTCATACCCAAACAAAGAAAAAGGAAGGACAGTTAATATTTTCGTTCCAATTTGTTAACCAAAAAAAAGTTTTCTTGTTTAAGTAACCCAATAGAACTAAACCTGATTGGATCATAATTCAACCAAATGCATGACATCACATACAAGCAAGTTAGCTTGTTGGTAAGCACCTTGACCTACAACCCAACATAGGTTCGAGTCACTTGGGGGAAGCAGGGAAAACTAGTCTTTCAAGGAAACCTCCAGAAAGAAATAGAAAAATGTCACACTCATTCATCAACATCTCCCAGAGGGTCGAGCTCATATAATCACCATGAATCCATAACCAATATCTATGAAATAAATTAAATTTATACAGCTCACTCCACATCAATACACCCAAAGTGCAAAGCCTCCAAATTCTCACTGACTTTCAGAACAAACCTATCAGTAAATTCCTCCGTCCCCAATGACCCAATTCCCTCTCCCCCCGCCAACAGTTGATGACCATTTCCATTATTTTCATGAACAAAAAACATAAACACCCTCTTTAGAGATGAAATGTATTCAGAAATCAAGCAGAAACAGTTCCGGTGACAGAATTTCCATTTAGTAGAGCGAGAATCAGATCAAATACTCAGAAATTATAGCAGCAAATTAGAAAAACCAATGACCCAACCCTTAAACAAACAAACTATCATCAACAAAAAAAACGAGCTCACCAACAGTATACTATTCTTGATGTGAAGAACACCCACAACAATATGAGATTGTATGTCGTATGCAGGAACTCAGAGCAATGGGCAGAAAAACTCAAGTAGCAGCAGACCAGTGAAGTTGAGAATTGGAAGAAACAGCGGCAGCTTTATGGTTTTCTGTTTTTGTCCCCATGGACGTAATTGCCCCTCCCCTCCCCTCCCCATGGTTAGTTTGTAATCTTTTTCCCATTTTTTTATTGTGAAAAAGTGAATTTTCCATTAATTCATTAATCTATCTATAAACACTTTACTATTATGAGACCAAATTACTTTTATTTTTTTAAAATTTTGATATAATTATAAATATTTTTATAATATTTAATAATAATTAAAAATAATAAATTCATATAAAAAAATGATATAAATATCAACAATGAAACTCGAATTACTAGTAACGAATATAAAGGTAGATGTGAGGGGCAATTTGGGGAGAAGAGTTGTTATATTATGTTTGTGGCTGAGAAGTGGTGAGGGGATGGAGAAGTAGCGGTCCACGGCTCTCCACCTAAAACTGGCCGTTCATTGGTCCACGTCAGCGATCGCGATCAAACTTGGAGTCGAGTCGTTGTGCACCTGGCGTGACTTGTAATAATGTCTTCATCTCCCCAAAAACGCACTCTCCGCCTTCCACTTTAGTGTAGAACGTGGCCACCCATGCAACTCCATCCCATGTTTACGTGCGCACTCCCACACATCCAAACTCTCTCCTATAAAACAAAATATCTTAAATTTGATATCCTCGTTTTAAGAATTTGATGCTAATGAAGATGCAGAATTTTGTATATTTTAATTGGACCAACTTCGTAACGAGCTATAAGTTTATATATTTTAATTTAATTAATCAATTCAAAATAAAATAAAAGTTTATATTTTATTTTGGATCAATGTATTTATAAACCTCCGAAATTTGTTATCAATGTATGTCGTTGTTTGAGGGCTCGATGAAAAATATGTTTTCTTTTTCTAGATGACTTGTGCCCGTTCTTATCTTGATGACCAAGCTCACTCGAACGTGAAGAATTGTGGCATCTCATCTTTTGGTTTCTTTATTTCCTTTTATTTAAGGAAAATTCTAATCTAAATTAAATTTGGACAAATTTAAATAAATTATATGACAAATATAATATACTTATTGTGTAATTAATACACAATTTTAAAAAAAATTATCAATCACATAACAAATATATTATAATAACATCTCCGATCACAATACCCAAATTTGGAACCTCTCCGATTCCACACTCATTTCTCTCTCACTAGGGAGACATATTCAACTACCTCAATCATGCTACACATTCCTTTTAATTTTGTCACTTTTTTATTTTTTTTTTCAAGATTTTCTATGGGCCCACAAAAAATATGACGTTGATGGTTTATAAAAATCCAATTAATTGCGGGGATTTTTTTTTTTTTTTACGAGTACCATGCAAGTAAGATTCTTTTATCAAGCATCTTCTACTGGAGTTGAAGACATAGATAATGAATTTGAAACCTTGTTGATTGAGTAGCTATGATGAGGGTGATTTATCTAAGGACAAATTTGCCCTTGAGCAAGGGCAAAATGGATTGCCTGCACAGAAAATCTCTAAAAAGGGAATAATCCCACTAAGGACTCCGGTAGCAAAAATGACACAGCATCAATTAAGGAACATCCATTAGCCGCGATCTGGGAGCATGATTTGAGCATAATTGCTGCTTATCAACATTTGACGGGATATATTCATTAGAAGGTAATGCCCACATATACTAAGAAATTCATTCTATCTACCCATCCTTTCCTGTTATCTAGACTCTAACTTGGGCGTCGAAGTGTCTTCATCGGGGACCAACCCGACTAGCCTAATCGCTTTTGTGTTCTCAGGATTATAAGTCTGTTCGAGAAATTGATCATAGTCGCTGGGCGAGTTCGTGACAACTTTTCTTGGACGGGTCAAGCTATTCAGTGATCCCTTCTTTTTCTTGATTTAATGGTGAGACTAGGAAGAGATTGTCATAATATATCATAATCCAAAATAGGAAGAAGTAACTTGCATTAAGCAAATGGTTCATTTTTTGTATATATATTCCCCACCATTGCAAATACCTTTTAAAAAAATACAAATAAAACATCAAACTGTTATTCTCCCAAATAATTTTGTTTTAATTCGAGAAATTATCAAAATTTTATAAGAGAAAATTTTGTAACATCATATGTTAAAATATTATTGACTAATAGTAATAGTGATATATTTGTAATTGGGCAAACTTATGGGGAGTGGATGTAATTTTTCCAAAAAGTAAAAATTTATGTATCAAATTAACAATAACGCTAAAAATCCGGTTATAAAATAATTTTTACTCTATTTGTAGGCATCTCTTTCTTCTTGGCTTCACTCTTTTACGCGCAGAGATTTCCCGAGGTATCTCTCTCTCTCTCTCTCTCTCCAGCACTGTATGTATTGTGTATGCATAATTATGTATGCCTGGTGTTATTGGGGAAGATGGTAGGTTATTTCATTCAGAAATTAATCGGAAAAAGAGTAAAGTTAATGTCAGAAAGTATACCCCATTGAGATAGGAAACTGAAGGAAGGAGGGATTTTAATTTAACTGTGTTTTGTACTTCGTTTTTTAAGGGATATGGCTGAAGGCTAATCTTTCTGTTCGATGATTCTGTTATTTGAATAAGAATGGATGACCGCTGACCTAATTTTTTATTTTTATTTTTGTAATGTTCTTGCAGTTTTCCTTTGTTTTCTTCTGAATTCTAAGGCAGCAGAGGAGATGTTTAAGAATACATTTCAGTCTGGGTTTCTTTCCATTCTGTATAGCCTTGGGTATGCTCTTTTGCCAATTTTCTCTAGGAATTTATTGTCATGCACGAAGCTAGTTCCTCTCTTTAACTGATTTTTTTGGGGCCTTGAGTTCAGATTTTCTTTTAATCTTTTGATTTTAATATCTGTTTAATTTTTTCGGGTGTTATTTTCATTCTTCAGGAGCAAGCCTCTGCAGATATGGGATAAAGAAGGCAAGGATTTTTTACTTTTTCTCATTCTCTTCTTTTTGGATTGGCAATCCTAATGCGCACTTGTTTTATTTGTCTTTTGATGATCCAGCAGTTTGCTATTGAAGCTAGGTTTGAATATGTAACATGATTTTGTGTGTATGTGTGCTTTTCTGGGCATGATGTTGGGTAAATTTGAATTAAGTTGGCGTTGGGTTCTATTAAACTTTTTCACGAATGAAAAAGTGATTCTTGTCTTGGATACATGTCGTAGTATCAATTGTAAAATTGGTGAATATCACTTGGAAGTAAATTTTGAATTTGTGTTTAAGTCCTACTTAACCTAAAATTGGTTGCGAGTAAAACAAGGAAACTGCAAAGTTTGCCACAAGTCCTCTGGAGGCTTCTTACGATATCTGTGCAGATACACTTGGATGGGTGTCAAGAAAGAAAAAAATATTTTGCTTGTTGGTTTTGTTTTCAAACATGTAAGCAATTATGTGCATGTGCATTTCTGAACTAGCAGTTCTCTTTGCAAAAATCTTGCAGTTGTCAATGGCCAAATTAAGCGATTGCAAGATGATGACATTCAATCTAATGTCCTCGAAATAGTTGGGTCAAACGTGCAGTCGACATATATTACCTGTCCAGCTGATCCAACTGCAACACTCGGTATCAAGCTTCCGTTCTTAGTTATGATTGTGAAAAATATGAAGAAGTACTTCACATTTGAAATTCAGGTGCTGGATGATAAAAACGTCCGCCGAAGATTTCGAGCTTCTAATTTTCAAGTCTGTAAGTTTTCCTATAAGTAATATATTAACATATTTCTTATTGTTATTAGGTCCATGTTCATGTTTATCATAGCTCTTGCCTGTCTTGTTGATTTGAAAGTGTTGCCTATTTCAATCAGAGTGAAATATTATTTCTTTGCTGAAGTTTACATTTGACGAGCTACTTCCTTTAGTGGAAACATGATATGAGGGCAAGCTTTTATAACAGTGATAATATTAAAAAGAATAGTTTACCTCTATGCCTTTCTTGCAGAATACCTCTGTATGTTTACGATGGTACTTTCATTGCTTGCTTATCCAATATTCTCTTTGTTACTCAAAGGCCTAATACTGGCAAATAAAGCATGTAAACTGGGGATATCAAAGCCTAGTCCAGTAATGTCAGAAGTCAATGAATTCGTTAGAAAATATTATTGTCTTAGCTCCAAAAGGCAATGGTAGCTCATGTTTTCGGTGTGTTTTCATGTATACTTTTGGTGTGTAAAATTCTGTATTTGTTAGGTCATCTGATTGTATCATGTCATGTTTTCTCCATGTTGCTTTTGCACTTTGATTGCATGTACTTGTTTGAACTGGGGAATGATGTTATGATCCAAAATATCTTAATAACACAGATCCAGTGAACTTGTATGTTTCCACGTGATAAATGTCAATTAGAAAATGAGACCATGAAATAAAGAACTACGAACTGCATCTAGATATATGGAATATGCTCAGTTACTCTTTTACATATTGACATCGGTGGAAGTATATGGTTGTTTCCGATGGTAGAGAAGGATATGAAAATAGATAATCCAAGTGAATCATGTTTAAACCAGTTTGCAGAAATAGTTTGTGGCTCTAAAGCTTGTTCTTCACGAACTTTAATATGTTTTATGAGACTTAAGTTATTTGGTCATACAAGAAACCTCAGTCAGAGATTAATTGGCTTCTCAATCTTCTCGAATTAGAACTGCATTTCTGTCTTATTATTGTTGATGCGCAATGTAAAAGCTTCACCTCTATCAGGCCGTCACAAGAGTTAAACCCTATATTTGCACCATGCCCCTGAAGTTGGACGAGGGATGGAATCAACTCCAGCTGAACCTTACTGATCTGACTCGACGTGCATATGGAACCAACTATGTTGAGACTTTGAGAGTTCAGGTTCATGCAAGTTGCCGCCTGAGAAGGATATATTTCTCAGATCGCCTCTACTCAGAAGAAGAACTCCCACCAGAATTTAAACTCTACCTTCCCATGCAGGTAAGCTAAGCTTTACCGCGTGCTAAAGAATTATAATACATTAGTTTCTTCAGTTTTAAAATGTTGGCCTCTAACTCATGCTTTGGTTGCTTTCTTCTTGCAGAAAGCCTGAAAGAGCTTCAGAAGAAGTTTATCTGTCGCGGTGGAAATATCATGTTGGCCACTTTATCACTAAGGTCTGGAGGTTTATTTGGTGTAATACACAATTTCTCAGAGTTGAATTTGTAGTTGACTAGTTGAAGGGATCACCCATAGCAACTGACACGCTTGTTTTAAGCAGTAATGATAATTGGCTGGACGATGGTAATATAGGATCCATGCTCTGATCCTAGATTGTTATCTGTTTTTTCTGCATATGTTCAAAGACTGGAGTGCCATAGAGTACAGACATCAGCACGCCGTTCCCTTGTTAATCATGCAGGATGGTTAGCACATATGGTTAACTGGAGCATAAGATTATTTTTTTTTCAAGGTCTATGAGGGCTGTTCTATGGAGGATCCCAGACCTCCATAAAGATCCACGAGAGTTCTTAAATAACATTTTAGCTTTTGAACTGTCTGAATGAATAATCAATGTTTGCATAAGCTATAATCAATGTTTGCATAAGCTATAAAATACAGTTTTTGAGTGATCAAAGTCCAGAAAATAAAATTTCTCCATTTGAAACGGAGGAAAGGTCTTTCCAGAATCCCCCTTCGTTTCACTTGCATATATTAGAGACCTGAAGAGATCTTACTACAAATCAGGTCCCTTTTAGCATGAAAAAAACCTATCAATTAATTTAGAAAAACATCGAAATCTTGATTTGAACGCTTCAGGAGGAACACCCCCCCCCCCCCCACCCCAAAATTTAAAAAAAACACAACCCCAGGAACACCCCCCCCCCCCCAACCCAAAATTTAGATAAACTAATGCACAACTCCATTTGGCTGTTGCCTGCAGTTTCGATTGTAGTTTTCAGGCTACAACATCCAAATCAACCTCAGCATCTGTCTCCCCATCAACCATACCGGCCTCCGCTTCAGTATCTGCTTCAATTTGGCCTGCTTCAAGACCAGCATCTGTGTCAGAGCTCTGCTTTTGATGTTCATCTGGAGTTGGAGTTCCACCCTGAGAAAGACTACCAGATGCTACCATAGCATCGGTGTCTGTTGGAGCTGCTGAGGCTTCAGGGTCAATTCTGCTTCCATCAGCGTCGGTCTCGCTTGCAGGTGTAGCAATCTGCCATGAATAAAAGCAAAATATGAGTACTTCAGAAAGACAGTGCGGACATCTTTGCAGTACAATTACCAGTAACAAGATGTTTCAAATCATTAAACAACATGCTCAACTTCATACGTTCCTTGCCCACTTCATTCATTTTTCATCCATTTCAAAAGTTGGCTCTGGGACCAACTTTATTTCATAATTAATTGGATAATTGGTGCATAACAATTGAATATTAAGTAATTCACAATCTTAGATAACTTTTATATATCAGAGTTCAATTAACAAAGCTTAGTAAGGCTAAAACAAAAGCAGATTCTCGGATAAGCAGATTCAAAGTCCAAGATGATATTTATACTTTACCGCATCTCTCTATCATAAGTCCACATGCATGATATGTAAATATATATATTTAACACAATTCTACATGAGCATAATATTTCTCCAAAATTTTTGCCATAGGCAAGACCCATAAATTTTACTAGCCAAAATGAAAAAAGTCCAATAACAGAAGATAAAAGTTAAAGAATTGCAAGAAGGAAAGCAAATGTCCACATTACTGCAAAGCAGCAAATATAAGAAGACAGAGTATGAAAATTTCAAATACCTGAGATTCTTCCACTTGCTGCACAGAACCTTTAGTCTCTTCCTTCTTGGCACGCTTGGATCGATCACCTGGTTTAGCTTGATATTTGGACCGCACATCAGCTGGCAAAAGCTCCAAAGGAACCACACCCTCGATACCATGTTCAGTGAACTGCAAGGAAACTCATTGACTAAAATTCAAATGCTATACACATATCTAGAGCTTCAGGTACTCGTATCTTTGCCATTGAAAAGGATGACATACTCTAGAAAACCCCTCCAGATCTTGCCGAGCTGAGAACCTTAAACCTTTCCAGCAATAGACCTACATCATCATTTGCAGTACCAGAAGTTGATGAAGTAAACCTTTAATGCTTCAAAGCTATCAGATTTGATGGCAGCAGAATTTGTTGGAATACTGGAAACAATTCCAGGGACTAAGCACATTCTCATATAATGCACCACAATTTAAGAATTGAAAGTTGGCAGAGGTTGCCACTAGTCCTAGTTTATAAAAGCCTTTTAGCAGTAGAATAAGAGAAAATAAAGCCATCCACCTTAAATTTTTGGTAATTGTAGGGGAAGGGAGTTGATAATGCAAACAAAATTTTCATATTAGGAAAAGCTCAGATACATTTGTGCACTCAGAAGGCAAAAGGAATGATATATGTTAAAGCACTGTACTACAAAAATTTGACAGATGCTAGTTGCAGCTTGGTCATTTTCAAGCTTTGTTAGGCTCAATATCACAAAATACTATGCAATATTCATGATTCCCTAGAAGAAAGATTGCAGGCTCTCTTAATAGATGCGGAAGAGGGAAAAAAAGTGGGATTTATGTGAGCATCATTGTGAAGCAAGACATGCTCGAAAAGATTTTAAAGGTTCTCTCAAGCAACATATGAGGTGAAGTTTTAAGGAAGCAATGTAGAGAACATTGTCAGGCCCTTCAAAGTAAAAAATGGGACAAAGATCTTCAGAAGGAACCTCAATTAAAAGCATAGAATTAGAAGTTAATGGTACTTTTCTGCAGGTAATACGAGATATGGACCGGTAAAATCTATGAGTGAGTATCAAATGATAACATGCTGACTGGAATAGTAAAGGACTCTCTACTATTCAGTTAGTTTATATCGCACATAAAGTAAACTTCTATTGGAACACCAGAAAGATATCAAGCACCAGTCCTTTTGGAAAATGTATTGATGTCAACATTCTTTACTTGGACCACCATCCGTAAGAAAAGGAGCACGAAAATTTTTGCTCTTTCTTATCTCTCAATTCAAAAATCATGTTTTGAGCATCATCAAATGCTAACCACTGTAGTATTTATTCTGGTAACCATATTAATCAATATGAGGGATGAATGTGTAAACTCATGCAAAAGAAGATCAAATCAACAAAGAATTGAAGTGCAAAGAAAAGTGAAACTGACTCGATTATTTTTGTGATGATATTCTTCTTCTATTCCTGCAGATTCGTCCATCTGTTGAGAAGCATGAATCTATGGTTTAGATAGATGATTAAGGCTAATTATTTGCAAATTTCTTTCTGGCAATATTAACCAGAAAGCAAACGAAGAATATAAACATCAATTCAAATATAAAAATGAGGCAACATGAGCTCACATCTTCAGCCAGTGGTTTCCAGTAATCCATGATGACAGGAGTACGAACACGCTGAGGATCTGTCAAAGCATTCTGAGAAAAGAAAACATGATATTAACAGTAAACGGGGAGCACAGTCTCCAATAAAGTTTACCATATAAGAGTAATCATTACATATGCTCAAGATGTGAACAAAATAAATTTAAAGTAGTACTAATGAAGTGTGTTAACCATAAGTAATACATAGCATCAGAGTAGCTATTTTATTTCAGTTTAACTGAAAAACAGAAAGCGAATATTTCAAACTTTGTCCATTAAATACTCCTACTTGACAACATCTTAATTTTCTCAGAGAACTTTAAATTATCACAAGTTCGCTATTTGAAAAATAAACATGTTTCTTTATACACCAATATTTTGAAACAGAAATGAGGATGGATTACTAAGTACGGCCCTTTAGTCATGCAAATATCATGTAATATTAGCCTAAACCACACTAAGCTTTAAGATGTTTTCATCTAGACTTAGGTCGTAAGAGAACATCTGTGCTATATCCCACCAATTCATTATACAGAATTCCAATAGCTGCAATACATTATGCATTATAGACATCGAGCTACCTAGAGCTTAGAATAAGCATTTGAATTGAAACAAAACCATTGTATACAAAATATGACACCATTATCAAGCAATACATCTGCACGCATGAACACAGCCGATCCACTTCAAGTTCATTCCCCAGAAACTATATTGATAGGAATAATTTCAAACAAGTGGCCAATATAGCCAATCTAATGGTTATATCTTTATGCTAGTGAAGATGAAGGAGATTTTAGATACTTACCAATCAGAAGAGAAAGAATAGTACATTTGAATATGGAAAAGGAGAACGGATAAGACAGGAAGTCAACTATTCTAAATGGTAAGTTGTGTTAGGCTAGTTTAAGCTGGGGTGGAACCACTGTTCAGCAGCCATAGTTACCCAGCATTTCCTATCATCCAGCTACCTCAACATTCCCTTAATTTTCTCAAAAAGCAGTTCCCAGATGACTTTATTCTCAGAAATTCAATAACTTCTAAATGCAACTACCTTCCTGACCAAAGTCACCAAACAGGGATCTCGCATTTCCTCTAAATGCAACTACCAGCACCATTTCTGTAATGGCAGGCCATGATGCACGATGCTTTTAAAAAGGTGCGTGCTGCGTGTGAGCCATGGCTCCAGGACACCTTTGCATCATGATGTGCCATGCGCCTTTAACAACTATGACTATTAATGATAAGAATACCAGGTCCTTCAGTCACCTACTAGGAAGATGATAACTAGCTAAGAAATCAAATATGCCCAGGTCAACAGTAGCCTCTCAGCGACACGAGTAACACCTTATACTTTTTTCACATAATATATCCAAAAGGTACAACAAAAGAAAATACAATCAAGAGTTAATTATCTAGCAAAAACGACCCAAATGGACGGAAGAAAATAAAACAAAAGGCAAGAAATGTATAAAATAATTTTGACTTACGAAATTTGGAATCTAGACAGCTCAGTATAGAGTGCTACCTAGAGATAAAGCAACACTTATGTCTGTCTTGCAAATGACGGAACTGACAACTATGTGTGAGAGCTACCCGCCACTGTTTATACTCACATAAATTGCTTTTTTATGTGCAGTCCTTTCATGTATCACAGTGGTTTCCTTTGGCAATTTTTGATTGACTTGAGTAGCTTTTCCCATCATTTACGCAAGTGCGGTACCTCTTAAACAATGTAATTTAAATTGTACATTTTATTACAACATCAAAATCTTGACAAAATGTATTTTAAAGGTGCTCGAGAAAGGGGAGAAATCAAATTCAAGCATAACATTCAGAAGACGGGGCTTGTTGCAGTAAACTGTGATTTTGAAGTTTGTATTGGACCAACCATCTACTGCATCGAGCAAGACAGAAATTATAAGCTTTATATGAATCCTTGTAGAGATTTCTATCTGTAGAAAAGTAAATTTAGTGAGAGGGATGTGTGGCTTAAGTATATTCCTTCATTGGAAGCAACTAGATGGCTAATAAACAGATTATCTATTGCGCACTCGCTCCATGAGTACTTTGAATTCTGAATTGACAGCTGTGGATGCTGCAGATTGTTATGAGAATTGTTGCCATGAATTGACGTGAGATATTAGGGGTGCGTCTAGAGAATGCTAGTGTCACTTGTACACTTTCCTCTGAACTGTAGGAATATCCTATGCTGAATTCTCAATTGCTTGGAAGATGAAGTCTTCCTTTATGCAGAGTAACAGAAGCCAAAATTCAAGAAGACCTTAAGATCTACTGGGTAAGTACTTGACTATTGATAATCAAAGTTACATCAATTCATCCAATCTCATGAAAATAGTAACATATAGCCTGTTTGTTGATCAAACATTAGTCATTACTTGTAGATATCCTTGCAAGGATGTATCACTAATATAATACAGCAAACAGCAGTGGAAAAGAGTACTCTGTTCTTCATACTTACAAGACGGCTGTGGTTGATGGGTGCAAGTGAAATACAGCAAATAAATGCAATACTAAAAAGAATTTGGCAAGAGACACTGGTGTCTCGTAAGGATGGACACTAGTGTTTAAAAACAATATAAATGATTGCAAAACCTAAGATCACTCGACTTTAACAGCTTTCCTAATTAACTTTGTAAAACCAAAAGTACTCGGATGATTTACAAACTTTCAAGAAAGTAGAGAAGAGAGAGGGCGTGAAACACACCGGATTTTGATCTGCCCATTTCCAAAGCTGGGAAAGTTCTTTATTTCCCAGTCTCCACCGAGGCCGACTACAAGATAATGCAAACAGAAAGGAAAAGGGACTCAGGGCAGATCACTGAAAATCACAATGCATCATTAACACATTGATATAAAGGTGATAATATCACTTTAGCATCTCAATTTTAGTTGTGCAAGAACCCATAATGCTTCTTAATGCAACAAACATCACAACACTTAGTGCAAGCTTGCTTTTGAACCTGATACAAACGCAGAAGCCGTCTTCCTAAGTCATTATATTTCTCCATCAATTTTCCAAATGAAATCTTTACAGGATCCTAATTTCATACACTAAGCATGGCAAACATATGCAATGAATAGAATGAACACATTAAGTACGAAATTCCAGATACGTGAATGTGCAAACATAATTATGAACCTCAAATAACCTAACAAACTCGTTCAAATTGATAAATAAAATTTTGAGGTAATGTCTTTCATTTTAAAATTAGGTAATAATGACATGCATCCAAGAGATTTAGTTTATAACATTCCGTCAATACCGTTTTCTGCCTCCATCTTGACCTAGCTTTTTCTCTATTGGTTGTTTCTCAAATGGGGGGCAACCGTCGCGCTTCCACCAAACCTGGAAAAGCGGAAAACATTCAATATGGATACAAAGACAGCTTAAAAATATTCACGTAAAGATATAAATACAAAAGAATGCAAGTCCACGGTGCCACTAGCAGACAAAAGAAAAGTGCAAGTTATTAATGCTTACCCAATTCCTTTCACGCTCCAAAATATGCTCAATGCTATGAAGAAATTCTTTTCCTCTCGGAGGCGTCGTTTCCAGAAGCTTCTTGACCCGCTCTTCACAAGTTTTTATCTCTTCCTTCTAGATTCACAAATGGTAAAGAAATTATTCTGACTATCATGGCTCAAAAGAGAAAATTCTTAAAGATCTACAACTGGATGTGCAAACTAGATTAATCATTATATTGCAAGGCCCAAAGCTAACAACCTTATGAAATTTTCAGCAAACAAGCGCAAATAAGAAAATTAATGCCCTGTCAGTTCCATTTTTATTTTCATTCTTCATTTTTAGATTGAAATATTTTCACCATGGCCTTTCAATAATATGCAAATGTGTTAGGATTGGTGATATTGGCTGCAAAGGTTACAGTTGAAAATTTTTCAACCCAGTGAAAGCATGAAAACATTAAAACGCATCTGTTACTTGGTTTTCTTTTACATCGCAAGAAATGAACACTTGGCAAGAGCAAAACTCCGTTTGCAAATTATGTGGGGGTTCGATCAATGGCAAATTATGTGGGACCTGCTTTCACTAATAAAGAGCAACCCCTAACTCTGATAAGATTTGGCAAATTTGCACGGTGAATTTTACTAAAAAAAATGTTCAGATGTGACCCCAGACCCTCAAATGACTGATAGTTCCAACAGAAATCACAATGCAGCAGCTTCATGGATAACCATATTTCTAATGGTTTCTGAGCTATGAATTCCTTCAGAGAAACATTTGTACTTCTTTTCGTGAAAGCCCACAATAGCTTTAGGATGAAAGGGACTAAAAGCAGAATGAACCTCTAAAAACTTACGAGGTGCTCTCAAGTAACGTAATAGAACAGTGAAACCTTCTGAAAACCCAGAAACCCCAAAAACTTCTATCACAGATATACATTTGTACATATAAGCTATAACATATTGTCACATCTGCGACATTTTCTATTTAGTAAAGAAGGAATTTGTTATTATTCTTGACCAAGTAGATTCATAATCCCCAAACACTTAAGTTTTATCCCAAGTTATACCTGTCCAACTTCTTTCAGCAATATTCAAGCTTATATTCTGCCGCTTTAATGTGTTACTGCCGAGTCCAATACTGAAGAAGTAAAGATCACATGTAATCACTTCCTCCCCCTATCTCTGTCTAATTTCTGTCTAGCTCAAAACTAGAACACACCCTTACCTGCCCCTTTCTTGTTAAAATATTCGACAGTGATATTTCAATGAACCTCAAACTTCATACAAGAAAGAAATCTAAAGTTTGGCTAGAAAGGGACAGATGATGGAAGGGAAATTAGAACAATCTAATGCTATATTTGGTACTTGGTCTTCAGTGAGGATGACATGACTGAAAATATTTTCCCAATTTAAATGGTAGTACATTATGCTTTATCCTTTGTTCCTTTTCTTCTCCTCAGACCAAAGATCCAAACATAGAGCAAGTATAATATTGAAAGGATAGTAAAATCGAAGTTCAAGAACTAACCATTGTATCAGATGGCAAGTCCTTCTCATTTTTCCCTGGGGCCTACAAGAAGTAAGATATTAGTGAAATGTTTCAGGAAAATTAGATTAAAAAAAAAAAGAAAAAGAAAACTAGAACTTAAGTCAAAATATATAAGATCCAACTAAGATTTCAAAATTACTCGGACATAAAATTAATTTAGCAACATTCACAAAATACATATTTACCCAAATCAGATGACTTGGTAATAAGATGACAATTATGTGTTGACCCAATTCCTATACTACTAGTCTTGTGACACCGAATTATATGAAGACTAAACTAAAAATATAAATGTATTGCAGAGAGTTTAATATTCAGTAACACACTAAGAAAGACAAAGGCGCAAAGTAGACAATAACCACTTGAGAGCGCACATAATTTGAGAAATAATTAATGCTTTTCAGTATTGAATCGAAGCAAACCATAAATCAAACACACAAGAAGAACAGCCTCCTTATACCAATGCATCCAGTGGCAGATTTTGCAATTTAAAGTAGTTCAAAACGTTATAGAACTAACAATGCAGAAGACCACATACAAAGGGACAAAGAGAAATACCTTCAGATAATCAAACAGAATAAGACATTGAACCAGAACATGTCGTCGAAAACTTGGATCCTTTAACTATCGGAAACAGAAAATAGAGAATGAGAATATACCCGGAATCAAGTCAAAACTTGGAAAGAATTGCTTGTACTGAAAGAAGTGTCTACATCTTACAACAGTCCTTACCTCCAAACCTATTAGATTACTGCTCGTGAGATATTTTATACTGAAGTTTGACGACTCATCCTCAAGGTTAATAGCATTGCCTTCTTCATCACTCAAAGGCTGAGCCTCGAATGTATTCAATACAACCTACATATTAAATTTCAGGGGCAAACCATGATGATTCTATTTCTGTATGATGCAGGGAATCCATGAAAGAAGTATGGAGAGTTTACCGTCAAACTGGAAGTAAACTTATGCCACTTTGTAAGAGCAGGCGCAATAGAAGCAGGATTGGAAAAGAATTCCTGAAAATCAGAAAACAGTGAGAAATCAGCCTATCAACATCACAAAAGCTGAATTTGGAACACCATTCAGGAGGATCGAAAGTAGACCTTCCATTAAGATCTTGAAAATGCAAACTATCATTGAGGATTGAGCATCCTAAAGAATTATTCTTTAGTTTATTGTTTGGTCTATAATCATTTAACATTGATAAACACTTTCTCTCCTGGTGGCATCCAGGTGTGATAAGTTATTATTCCAATCAAAGATATTGTTAATATCTTAATGAATCAGCCTCCAACCCTACCCCAAATAGACATAAGGCTTTCTTCAGAGGCATAAGAACATATTCATCTGTTTACCAATTGGATCTTATGCATACTATAAAATGTTACTGATTGCGCATTATGCCCTGGTCACATTGTAATGGCCACCTCAAATTCTTGTGCATCTCATTGCCAATGTTAAATAACATTTGAATTCCATCCCTACCCTAAAACCTAGGTCGAGAAACTTGCTCCTTCAAAACAGGTACTAAATACTGAAGACTACCTATCAAAAGCCAATCTCCCAATCAACGAAGGACATAAAGAAATTCTACTACCAAACAGCAGCACAAGATAAGAAACAATTGCCAAAACATCTCAAAAAAAGCAATTTCTGAAAGGAAAGAGTACAGAAAAATAACAACGCACAATACAGCTAGCGATGGATTGGTTTCAAAAGAACCAGCTGCTTTCATGCTTTCACCCTCTCCCAGATCCAAATCACTCCCCCTTCAATTCCCATTAGGACTACGATCCCAACTTCATCCATTTTCATCTCCTATATCTCACCACCAAATAATCAACACGTGAACAATATCCATGAGACCCAAAATGAACTACCACCACATAGGAATTTCACAAAGGTCGGAAACATGTTCTTCATTCCTCATTTTTTGAAAGCTTGATGGAATATGTTCACATAAGACCAAAAGGGAAAAGCAACATCATGGACCTAATGGATAAAATATTCTTCACTACCAACAAGATTCACACCAGAATAAGCTATGCCACACCTGATCGATGAAGATATAGTATAAACATCAACGTCAATTAAGTCAATTCCAACCAATCAATAATTAAGTGGATTTGATGACTGCCCAAAGAAAAAAGAGTGATTTGGGTGATAGCTTATAATTTTTCATTTCTTTGTAAATCTAATAATCCACCCTCTCATTACTTTTTGTGTTTCAGGTTTCCTCTTCAAGTGGATACAGAGATATAAAATAAAGATAAAGCCCTGAAACTCAGAACAATTACAAGCAGCACTGGTGTAAATGTTAGTTGTTAGCAAGTGGTTATTACTTTTTATCAGTTTGCCTTTTGACAAGCATCTCTTATTCATATCAAAAAATAAATAATGATAAACTAATATTTATTGTTGGACTCACAGAGGAAAAAAGGAAAAAAAAAAAACAACTATACTAATAAAACTAATATATTGTGCCAGACTGGTGACATATTAAAAGATGTTGGCACAAGCAGACTCCGTCCTTTCTACTGACCTGCAAACTCCAAAAGGTTTTGTAAAAGTTGAAATCAATAGAACTACCTGAAAGCAAACAAGTCAATTACATTTAGTTGAAAAGATAAGTGAACTTGGTAATAGTACAAACAGCAGAATAAGAGTAAACTGAAATCCAGATATAGCAGAATTACAATCTGGGGCTTCTTTCTCGTATTTTGTCTCATTCGATGTATTGAAAACACCTTTGATATTGACAGCTGTCCAAAAAGTACAGAAGACATAGTAAATGCTGGTAATAATAGGATAAAAACAATAGGGACACTCTATCAATAAAAAATAATTACCTGAACGTTCTGATAAAGGAAAAAAATGAGCAAGAAACATTATAATTCGTCCGCAGAATACAACATCGTTTGCCTGCAATACAACATTACATGTATAAATAAGTATTTCAAAGATTTCAATTGTTATGCAGTCTTGTTGAATGACATACAAATATACAGGATTTGATTGGATTTGATGGATTTTGATTTGCAATCCAATTTTAACTGTCCAGAATGAATGTGATACAAAAGGGGATTTTAATTTTCTGGGATATGCCTGGAAAAAGAAGTCCTGCACGAATTGATGGGATTTCATGCAAAGAGATGTCTTGCCCTCTTCCAGAAAACATCTAAAAGCAAAAAGAGTAAAGAAGCAATTCCTGTTCCTTCAAAGCCTGGTGGTGCCAAATACGAAAATCCAACTCCAAATCAATTCACTTTGTATCAGTGAGAACTCCGGCCCAGATGCTACACGGAATCTATCAATGGCCAATAGTCTGCAGGAACAATAGAAGCTCCAATGCAACAAGGAAGCAGAATTTTCCATTTATATCTTATACTTTTATATGAGAATTTCTCTTTATTCATATAGAGGTGAGAGGAGAATTGGAGAAGATCCAAAATAGATGGTATTGTTCTATAAGAAAGTATGAAAAAGCAAGGGCTCATCAAGGTAGCTATGGGTAATAGAAGTATAGTAACTTTAGTTTAGATCAAAGCCAAGAAAGACGGATTAAAAGAGTGTTCCGTTACTTAGTAATAGACGGGAAAATTGCCAAAGTAAAATATAGAAAGAGCAACCAAGATTTGAAATTAACAAGACATCATCCGGATAATGAAGGGAAGAAGAACGAAAGAAATAAGTACATGAGAATCTTACTTGAAACATCAAAATATAGTTGTGAATGTAAAGAGCCAAACCTTTGATAGGCGACGAAGAAGTTGATTGCATGTTCTCAGCATTACAAGCTTCCCTCTGGCAAAAAGCTCTGGCTATGTAAAACAAGAAAAGACCTTAAAATGTAATGCTAAACAGTAGAAAGTGCACCTAACAAAAGATGCAAATTCTTGTAAAAGTGTAATTCAACTACATGAAATAGAAGATATAAAAGCATCACCAAAAGCACAATGTCACCTACCTTCCCAAGAATGTCTTGTTTACTTTCAATATACCCAAAAATATCTTTACAATTTCTCATTGTAGACATTTCTGTCAAATCTTCTAAAAGCTGAAAAATCATGCCACCTTCAACATGTTCTTTCTCACATAGGTACAAGACAATGTCTGTGGAAGGAAAATCACATGACAGTGAGAGAGAAGAGAGCAACCGAATACATAGACCACTAAAAACTAAATTAAGGTATAATTCCGGTTTTTAAGGAGCACCTTTAAGTCTGTCAAATCTTTGATCTCTAATCATGGGATTTCTAATATGCTTGGGTTAATTGGGGGAATAATTACAGTTCATAATTGTAGTTGACCTACTTCTAAATACTTTCATTATTTTGTACATAGTAAAACTGCTTAGAAAAGAACCCCCGTGGATAGAGAAAGGAACGACAATCTGAAGCAGAAAGAATTCAGATGAAGCGTGGTAAAAAAATAAAACATCAAATCAAAGAAAAGGCAATAAAAAGGAAGAGTATACGACGTGGCGAAGTGCCCCATTACGTCTGATAATAAAGTGCTCCCACAATCAAACAATTTTATAAATCTGGTAAAGCTTACTGTAGGAGAATGGACATTAATTTTTGTTATACCCTCTTCAAGATACTTTCTACCAGCTCCAAGTGCAGGGAGTGCAAAAACAGAATTGCTTATACACACATTTTGTTCCAATGATCAGGTCCTTCATTCTCCTTAAACTGTTCTTTCACTATTCTCTGATTTCGAGCCCCCAATAATTACTTTATACCTAATGTAGCATGACATTCATTAAGTTTGATCCAAAAGGAAAATTCATCTGCATCCTGCAGGGATACTGTCAATGGCCAACTTTTTAAGCAAGCAAGATACGCAATCCCACATGAACAAGTCCATCTAACTAGCTCTACTCTTCTGGAAATACAAAACTCAATGATACTTACTTAGTACATCTCCGATTATCACGCTAATGGAACACCAGAGAACTAAATTCTCAAGAGGTATAAAGGGAGTAAGGGATCCAATCAACCTAACAGACAAAATTCCTACCAATAGGTCACCGAAACGGTGCGTGTGTTTTTTCCTTACAGGTACACTACCTCTCACAAACCCTATGTTTTCTTTCATCTTTGAACATGCTATGTTGTAGCCTCCCTTCACTCTCATTAGTGCTCTCTCTCTGTATTCGGCTCTTGACTTCCTTCTGTCATAACAGCTCATGGGCACTAAAGCTTCTATCACCTCATACTCCTGTGCATTAACCAGATCCCTGATCTCTTACAGGCCAATTATTATATTCCTTAGCAGCATGAAATTATATTCTTCCATCTTATGCCATTTGCAAAATTAATCCCAAGAAGACAGAAGATTGACCTCATCATTACGAACAATCAGGCACTTTCAGTCCTGAAAACATTAATGCTTTCTCAATGAAACGAACCTCTAAGATTGAGCCTAATTGTCCATAACTTGCATTATGAATGTAAACTAATCTTTCAGCTGCGGACAGCTCATTGATGTGATTATTAAATGCTAATAGAACCTTCACTTATTGTTATCTAAGCCAGATGCATGACTAGTTCCATTCAAAAATAAGTTATTGGCCTGCCATAACATAACTTAATTTTTGCAGACATATATTTCAACATGAAACTGTGGAGCAAATTGGCATCATCTTCTTGAAAAGTTTCTTCCTTCAGCTGAATAAATACCTTCCAACCAACAAAATCCAAATATCATCTATATTTTGAGATGTGTGCCCGAAACAGATGGTCTCATTCAGCTTTTATGCTTGGATGGCGGACTCTTTGTGTAGTACCAATATTATTATTTTTATCTTTTAAAACGAGGTAGATTATGCCTAAAGCAACTTATTAATACAAACATATTAGGACTTCTTCTGTAAGCACATACCCATGACAAAAGATCCAATGGACCACCATAGAAGCAAATACAAAAGGTAAAACTTTTGAGAATCCATACGGAAAAATTTCATTGTTGGGGATGACTTGAAATATGCACTCACCAAGTAGACGGGGTATTTGACCATGACGAGTTTCCCCATCAGCTATTGATTGACCATATTGCATAATTTCCTCACCAGACTGAACTGCAGCTGACTGCAACAAGATGATACCATGTAAATATTCAGTCTACTAAGAGAAGAGATTAACTAATATTCAATTATCAATTATATCCACAAAGCTAAATAAAGAAACTAAAGCATTGGCATGATATCAATTAAGTTATTTAGCATTACTGCGACATATGACAACTTCAGACGTGCTCATAAATTCCAAATTCAAGCTCAAGGAAAAAGAAGAAAAGTAGAAAGTCAAGCTTTTCAAATTTAGTTTGCGCGAATGAAAATCAACTTAGGTTACCAAATCATATATTGTAACACCAGACACTAGTTTATCTCCTAGATAAGATTTGTCCAGAATTGGTATTTTGTAACCCCAAATTTGACCTAATCAATATCAAAATAGCAACTCAAGGCATCATATCATAATCATTCACAGCCTTCCGATGATATTTTACTTGAGAACATGTTAACCTAGAAATGCCTGGAGAAAACACATTACCACAAGCTCCTGCAGCAGAGTCCGCAGCATATTCTCCAACAACTGATTTTCATCCTGAACAAGTTTCACTTGCTTCTGCAAAGCCAATAAAGAATGCATTAACAAACACACCAAAAACCGTTACCAAGAAAGACCACTAAACATACATCAAAAGAGTTATATCTATAATTTTCTTTGTTAAATAAAAGCCACGTTCCAAAAAACAAAGCAACAAACTTTTTCTGGTTAACACGCATACAACCCTTTGGGGGTGCCCCTGAAATTCTTGACCTCGAAGATAACATAAATTCTACAAAAAAAAAAAAAGAAAAGAAAAACCAAATTCTTGTTTTCCTACACACACACACACACATATATATAACACACCTGGGGTTTTATAACTTGTTGCACAGTCTGAAGAGCGAAATCTTGAGGCGGTCCCGGATGCAGAATTGCTTTTCTGAATAAATCCTGGGCAGAGACAACCATTCAACAAATTATTGACACAAATTTCAAAATAAATCAAAACAGAAAAAGAGAAGAATTAAACCATCTTCTACTGAAGTTGAAGAACTTCGATAGGAAGAAGAGAGGTGGAGTATCATGGAGAAAGGG
>NC_026145.1:14578232-14617635 GCF_000512975.1 Sesamum indicum | reverse complement strand
GGAATACTCTCCAGTCTCCACACTTTCTTGTGTTTGCGAGTAATGGAATAGCAATAACAGGCGTCTGTATGTATATGTATTCTCCCTTTTATAGGTTTAGATTTGATTATTTCCAATTTAATTGAGTATTATTATAATAATTATTGAAAAAGAAAGAAGGAAAAAAACTTATAAACTTATAAAAAAAAATACTTATTTGTGGATTTATAACTGAATTTGTGTCTCAGGTATTTATATTTGTTAAAAAAAGTATTTTCTTTAAAATTAAAATTAATAATAAAAATAAAATCTACTTAATTTTGCCAGACGGTTGCATAATAATTGCTTATAAATAAATTGATTATGAAAAAAATAATTTTGAAATAATTGATCATATGATGTTTGGATTTACAATTCTATAATTGCTTATACAAACACAATTTTGTAACTAAAAAACTATCACTATAATTGCTTATACAAACACAATTTTGTAACTAAATTCCAAAACTATCATCGCTATTAAAAATAATGGACAAAATGGATAATTAGGCAAATAATAATTTATGTGTATTTATAAGCTACAAATTATAACTTTTATTAAAACGCGATTGAATGAATTTCAAAAGTGATTATTGATAAATGGGGTAAAACATTACAAAAAATTAATATAAAATGAAAATAATATTTTTATTTTATAACTTTTATTTTTAAACTACTTAAATTAAGCTGATTAAAACTATAAGCAATTCTCTATTAACTTCTACAACTTATTGATAAAATTGTACATAATTTTTTTTTTATTATGGATTTTTAGATTCATATAAGCAAAAATATGAAATCTTATTTGATTTTCATGTAATCTTTTTGTCCTTTTTCATTTAAAGAGTTGAAGTTTTTTAAATGTCATCCTACATTTTGAATTTGATATGAATTCTATACCTTTTAATGGATAAACTCGAGCTATTTTCTTCTTTCCTACATGCATATATTGAACTTAAAATTCAACTAATTTTTCAAAATTTTTGTTTTCGACTTGAATGATGCCAATTTCTTTATCATCGTTCAAGGTTGTGGGTCAATAAAAAAAATATAAATCACTTGATATTACAAAGCGTCAACATGATATTAATCCATGCCTCGTACTTACAGATAGATGAGCAACATATGAAAATGTTTGAAGTGCCAAATTAGGACATTTATGAAGCAAACTATGCAAATAAGCAGCAAGAATCCTACATTCCATGATCTTGTACAAGTATCATTGACCATGAGAATTGAAAATCATATAACCATGTTAACACTAGAAACAGGACGGACGTTACTCCTAGTTCACCAACAAGGCACATGGGGAGCGCCAAGTGCAGTTATATGTTAACGCTAAAAACCGGAACGTTGCTCTCAGTTCACCATCATAGTACCTGGGGAGTGCCAAGTTCACAAACGTGGAAAAACAGCTTGATCTGAGCCTGTTCCAGAAGCTAATAGACAGGTCTAGATTAAAACAACTCAGTCTTCCACATCATAAATATACAAGGGACCCCAAGTGTCCCTATTTCACACATTACGAAGCGAATTAAACATGTCTAAGCATGTGATAGCATATTTTAGTTACTACTCCATCCACACATCATAATATATTGTTCATATCTTCCATCAACATGTCATCTAAACTTGTTGGACCATTCACTCAACTAGAACAGCGGAGACAACTATCTACACAAACCCGATAGAGAAGCCGACACCCATCAGCAAAGTGTATTTGCTTCTTCGATGAGATAAACTCAAACTCCAGCGATTCTTTTTACAAATTGTAGCAATGCATCTGCTACTGTCAGAAGGATAAGGATTCTATGCACCCCAGTGAGTTATGGAGAAGCCCATTCAAAGTATTGGCAACGAGCACCTCTAGCAGCAGTCCAGTTTCCACATCCAAAGAAAAGGCTTCCTTGCTTAGGACCCGGTTTGCGGACCATTACTTTGCTGCTTGTCACCCCACAATAACAATAGCGATGATACTGCAGTAGCGGAGGCTGCAGCTCCTGAAGTTTCTGAGGTTGAGGTGAAACGTAAAGAGGTTTTTCTTGTATTGGCTTCCATGTGAAGGTACCATCACTGCTCTGGTAAGTTAGTGAGTTGGTAATTGAGAATTTAAAGCCCTTATGCATAATCAAGGCAAGTAGGCGGGCAGTGTTTTTGGCATCATCTAGACCACAGTGAGCGCGACCTTGCCAGGCAAGACCAGCCTTCTCCACTGCTTCTTTCAGGTTGCATCTAACTCCACCAAAGACCTCATGAAAAGGAACCCTCAAGTTGATCCATCTGGTCAAACAATAAAATGATCATGTTATTTTCTAGTTGACTCGGTCTTAGATAAGGGTTTACGAGACGTATGAGGCAAACAAATTAAATAAAATAATAGAACAAAACCAAGCAAGAGTTAGTAATATACCGGTTGAAATACGGGGGCTTCCTAATTTTTTTGTAACGGCACTCAGATTCCAACATCACCCGGCAATCCCAGTTAGACCACGTTACAACAGCAAAATTGGTGTTTTTAATTCCCTTCTTTTCAAGCCATTTGTCATGTCTAAGAAGAGCTTCACTTAGTGTTACTCCCCTGTCCACCTAGATAAAATCAAGAGTTAATAACTTGCTGAAAGAATATATATGTCAGGAACCACCAATGAAAAATGGATGGCACCAGATAATTATTTGGAAAAAGTAACAAGTTCTTAATACCCACAGGCACCTGAGGTCGTCCAAATGTCACATAAAATTTCCTCCAGATAGCATCTAAATATTTCTGCATATTATCCAAAGATTCCAAACCAGCTTGGGTTACCTTAAATCTCTGCCTAGGAATTCCATATATCATAGCATATGGTTACCTAATCATGAGAAATCTGTTAAAGTTCTAACTCCAAGTGTATGCAATGTTTCAATAAACTGCCATAGCAAGTGGAGGATTTTTTAACTTAATGCACTGGTAACAGAAGAGAAGTACTTCAAGCAGCAATTCCAATCATGAATTGATTTTTTCATTTAAAAAGAACACCTAAATACCACAGAAGAAGTATATAACACAGATGTTTTAAACATTTAGAACAAGAGGGACATTGAGATGATAGTTTCCCCTGTATGTTGTTCCCTGATAGGTGATGATGTATTATCAGGAAATACAGGAACATATGGTTGGGCAAACAAAAGAGACCTGGACAGCTGCCCAAGCTAAGGGGTCATGGCTGCACAATGTCATTGTAGTATGACAAGAGATACTCCTTAGTTCAAGCTAACTAAAATCCTAGCATAGGCATGAGATTCATATCAAAGCAGACTACATGGATGCCACACCAAAACTCACACCCAAGGCATATAAAATTAAGAACGGTCATACAAACCTGAATTTGCTGTATGCCAGTCAGATCTTTGCAGAAATCACTCAGGATTTGGTTGCATGTCGGCCGCACATATGTTTGAAAACAAGCTTCCAGCTGCCCAGTAATGCTGCTCACTATTACAGATGGGAACTCAATTATCTCTTGTGGATGTGGATTTTTTTCTTTGTCACATGTGGCCTCAAAATCAATCACAACAAAATATTGAAAATCTTGGAATTGGTAATCATAAGGGTAATTTTGAGGGAACATGTTCACTGGTGCATACTGGAATCTGTAATTTACTGCAAAGGGGTTCAATTGTCCCCGAAAGGCATTCAGTTGGCCTAGTGAAACACTTTTAGAGTCAGGATTGGCAGACCAAGAGCCAAAGTCATGATGATAGATAGGCCGTTGTGTACATTCTTCTGAAGATTCTAGAGGCTCACTGCTTGCCAAGCAATCCTGATCGATGACATTACCACATGGCCGAGCACCCAGCCCATTTTGGATCTTTGGAAAACCTTCAACATATGTAGTATTATTTTGCAGAGTGCAGGGGTAACCCTTGTTTTGGAGGCATTTCATGGATGCCTCATGATTCCTCTGCATAGTATCTGCATCTTAAAAGATTGACGACCAACATTAATTTAACATGCAGGACAGTTATGAAAGCTAGAAGCTAGATGCAACAACAGAAGTAATTCTCCAAGGCAATTAGCAGCTGCTGACATTTCATTTAGTTCCTTCTGAAAAGAAAAAGGCCATTTGAAAAGAAAAAATATACAAAATAGAAATTATCCTCCTAGACAGAGTTTCATCTCATGCTTAACTTGGAAACAAGTTTCAGACCGGGACAAAAGCAGTAGATGAATTTACCTATTTAGGGCTTATCTTATCATAACCACTAAGTTAACAAAACAAGTAACAATCTTCGTGAGAGAATGGAAGTTTGCAGCTTTCCTCCCCAACCCCACTACCTAGATGAGGTAAGAAAGTCTTGTCTATATCAGATAATCGAAAGTGCAGGAGTCTAGATATTCCAACCAAACCTTAAAGGCCATTTGTTGGAAAATGCTAGACCAGTTTATGTAAGCGCAAGGCTGGTCCAGGCAAATTGAACTTATAGTCAAAAGCAATGAATCTTATCTAAAAATATATT
This sequence comes from Sesamum indicum, assembly GCF_000512975.1. Taxonomy (NCBI): domain Eukaryota; kingdom Viridiplantae; phylum Streptophyta; class Magnoliopsida; order Lamiales; family Pedaliaceae; genus Sesamum; species Sesamum indicum. Next base: position 14,613,120 of record NC_026145.1, on the reverse strand, counting down.
TCAGTTTGTCCGATTTCTGTTGGACCAATTTTCTGCAACCAACTATCTTGGACCCACTAATTTCATAATCTTATAGAAAATAAATTCTTAAATAGAAAAGAAGAAGGTCTTGCTTTCATTCAGTACGTCACATTTAAAAGAAAAATAATAAAATCAAACAACATAAAAGCTAATACACTGTAACTATACAGTAAAAGGCCACCGACTCGCATAAAGCTAGTGAAAAAAACAATTTCAACCTTATACGCTCTCTATGTTATCAGAATCAAGAGTGACCTCCACCTCACTAAGAACAAACCAAGGAGGACCAGTTTTCAAAATCTACCATGGTCCTTTCTCGAGGTTAAGTCGATAAAATAGATATAATCTACTTCAATGACCTTGACATGTCTTTTCTTGATCTCGAACAGATGTTAAAGATTATAGCACATATTGAAACAAAAGTTACACGGGTGAACAAGGCAGGCATAGTGTGAGAGAGTGATTTCTTCATTTCCCATGCCTTTACTTGGTATGGAACAGTACTCTTGCCATAAAACTATATAAAATATTTCCTATCGCTGACCTGAAGGAATCATTTTCAAGTTTCAAATTTTCCATTAGAAATGTCATGCTTTATTATCTTATACTTCTTGAGCTCTTTCATCCAGCTTTCCATGAAGCATGTTCTCTTTTGGTTAAACGTAGTATAACAATTCAACTTTTTCTTGCTGCAAGTATGTCTGCAGCTACCATTTCCTCAACACCTCATCACAAGCCACATCCTTTTAGAAGGTCTAGTGACCAGAAGAAAATACTCCTTCTAGCAGGTATAACCAGCCTACAGCTAATTGCTTCATTTTACAAATTGTGACAAGAACTCAAGCCATGAACCATATAAGAACTGCACAGTTTGCAGTCCTCGCTCTGCACATCACATAAAAGAAGGAAACAGGCAGAGGCTACATACATCTAACCTCCTTTCTATTAGAAATACAAAAAATAACAAAAACTTGACAAAGAGAAAAGGAATTAGAAAATTGGCCATGTTAAACAAGATTATTCTTCTCAAATTCTTTCTAACAAGAAGCTTTTCATCTGTATCCTTACTACTGTTTTTGTCAAGTTAAAAATTTCCTTATTTGCAATTGTTATACAAGTTTATATTCTAGGTGCATAAGGTCTGAAGCCCTCATCATGACAAAACACTACATCACATTAGACACAATTTGTCCAAACACGTGTTAGGAAAGAAACCTTAAACCTATGCAATCCCAACACAAACACCTTATATGAATATGATAACATATCTTGGGGGAAACTACATTATTAACAAATCAGAACTTCTTCATAGACATATCGGTTTGCAGTAATTCCAAATTAGATATGATCCAGTCACTTTCTAGTTACAAAAACAATTCATGTGCATATTACTGCACATAAGTCTAAAAAAAAACCCAATCTTAGTCCTTTAACAAATCCCAAAAATTCAAGCCCAACGCGCCCAGAACTTAACACCTCCACCAAATTCCACTTCCACAAAATCGAAAAGACGGAAAAAGCAACATATTAACCCAAAAAAGAAAAAGTTGATCCTCACTAAATCTCAGAAACAAGTTCCCATTCCGCGTAATTTCGAAAACCAGAGATCAAAATAAAAAAGTAAAGAAACAAACACACACAAAAAAATAAATAAATAACTCAAAATCACAGAACAAACACACAATCTCGAGTTCCACACACATTGTAATCCCAAGCACAAAAGAAACAAGATACCTTTATGCTCTAAAGCAATCATCATGTTTCTGAATAAAATTAAGATCCGCAAGCAAGTACATCAGATCTCCCTCTTCAGTTCCCTCTCTGCAGTTACAGTTCATATACAGAACAAAGCATCAATATCACGCAGCCCAACAGCATACAGATACCCAAATCAATATGCATATACATACAGATATTTTTACATTACACAACCAGGGTTTGAGATGTGGCCCGGGAGGGGTGGGGTGGGGTGGGGGTGGGTACCTTCTTGCTCTTGCGAGTTGGGATAGAGAGTGAAACTGGAGAAAAGCGTTTTTTGTTGCGAGGTATAAGATGGTTAGGTTTGGCGTTAATTAATTGATTAACACGCAATTTAACGCTTCTTCAAAAACAATTTCATTATTACAATAATTATAAACTTACCTATCTATTTATAATGTATTTTACTAAAATACCCTTAAATAATTTTCTTTTTCTTTAACAAAATAACAATATTTCATCAATTTATTTTATAATAATTTTTTAATTATGCATATTTAAATTAAAATAATTTAGCAGTCTGGTAAATTATTTATTTACTTTCTCATCTTTTCAATTAAACAAATACAATAAAAAAGTCTGGTCGCGTGCACGGACCAAGTATGCTATAATACTAATAAAATTTACAATCAAGTCGAAAAATTAAAATTTTAACTTAACAACAAAATATAAATCAAAGTTAGATTTTAAATATTTTGGCCATTAATTCTCTTCCCCCCCTTTTGCTTTGCACTTCCAAGGAATTGAACAAATGTGAAAATTAATATAGACCCTACATGAGATCTTTGTGAAGAGATGAGAAAGAGGAGAGGACCACCAACTTTGGATATTTCTTATATTAGTGGTGTTGGTGAAAAAATATCAAAATGTATGTGTATGGGAAATAATATTCATATTTATTAATATCTTGTAGACGTAATTTTTAAATATTCACGATCAACTATAATAGATTAATGTTACATTCAGTATTTTTGTGTATTATGAATGATTATCATATATTTTTTTATCTTTTTTTTTTAAAAAATAAGATATATATTAAACATCCACATAATCAGACGTACTTTATAGTGAATGTAGTAGTTGTAAACTAATAAAAATTGATCTGCAAAAGTAGGTAGAGATGTGGGCAAGTGAGGCATACAAAAATTTAATTCTTGAGTTCTTGTAAGTACCAAAGTCCATAAATAAGATAAAAACGGAGTTTGTTCATTACATATATATATTTTTGGAGAAAAAAATTAGTCTATGTTAGAACTAAAATTAATCAACTCGGGATCTTGATTAATTTTATTTTGGACAAAGTATGTTTAATTGTCTAAATATTATTTTTATAAATATTTCACTAGTGAGAATAGAGAGTTGTGGATCCATCAAATCATAACATCTAACATAATTCGGAAAATGTAAACGAAACCTTTGCGAAAAATCAAGTGTATGTTTGAAATATTTTCACAAAAGTCAAGCATGCATACGAAAGTCACTTTCTTTTCGTTTTTCCTTATTTTATTCTACTTTGCCTCTCAAAAATCCATTTTCGTAGACTTCTTACACAACCGACATTTCATTAGACGATCATTTTTTCATGAGTTTCATGGGATATTCAAAGAACTAATGTTAGTTCAAAATTCATGATGGCTGATAGTTGATTTATATTTGATGTATGTGAAAAATATAAAACAAAAATAATAGTTATATGCTGAGTTTTATATATTATCGTGCACTAAATTTTCAAGCATAAAATAAAATAATAATATTTTTTTAAGTATAAGTTTTATAATATTACCAACAACCAACTAAATATGTTTGTTAATTTTTATGGATGCTAAAAGCACAAATATTCTACATTATTATTTTGATTTTCTGTAAGTGCTATATATGTTGTATATTTAACACAATTATAATATATATGTGTGTTTTATACATGAATATAGATGCAATATACACATATATTCTCTTATATGTATAAATACTCACCATATTCATACATACATACTAAAATAAAAAAGTATAAAAATAAATAAATAAATTGACTTATGATTCTAAAAGTTAAAACTTGAAATCGACCCATATATTTATTTACAGTTTTAAGAACCTACAAATATAACGATTCTATATTAGACGTACATAACTCTTCAAATAATGAAAATAAGACCTTGATTCGTAAGGTATAGTGGCGCTTCAAGTATTTTTAGTTAAAAGGAAAAATACACCAACATTAAAAGGTATCATAAACCCATATATTTAATAAAAAAAAAGTTACCATTAATAAAATATTAGTCGGATTGCACGTCCGACCCATGGTTGAAATAATTATGATTTGGGCTCGATCCAAATAGTTAAGAAAAATAAATAAATTCTTTTTGAGTTTGAGTTGGTTAATGGGTGGGATTTGAATTAAAAAATAGACCCAATTAGAGTTCATATTTCATCTTTCAATTCTTTTTATTATCAAACTCTTTTTTAATTACAACTTATATAAATATTCAGATCTAAATATATAATATTTATAATTATTATTTCTATCATATTCTTTTTCGATCCCCATCAACCTCCCTCACAAAAGATGAAACGTTATCGAATGATACCCAAATAAATTTAGAAAATGATATCCTAAACAATGTGAATGGAAAATGACCAAAATTTGCAAAAATATCAACTATCAGAACTTGGGAATAGCAGGACAAATTTGTTCTTAATAATGTTAGTAAAACTATCAGATATTGCACCCTAATAGTTTAGAGTTGAACTTAGGACTGAACTTGTGTCCTGATCTGTTTGTATTAACTTTAATCTACATAAATTCTAATTCTTGGTTGTTATAGTTAACTGTAAGAATTTTAGTTTTGATTTTCGGACATTCAGTCTCAACAACAACAGTCAATTATAAAGATTTCAACTGTTGTAGTACGAATATAAACACAATCATAATGTTTGGATTCATTTTCTGAGTGTTTTGTTGTGTTTTGTGAAGATAGAGAGAGAAAAACAAAAATAAATAAGTGTGTGTTAGAGATAGTATGTATGTTTGGATTTGTTTTCTAAGATAATTTAAAATAAGTATTGTATGTTTAACGTTGTGTTTTGGGAGACAAAAATTACTATTCATTGTCAATTCATAGTCAAATCATTTCTTTTTTATATATATTTATGTATATGTATGTGTATATATATACGTATGTATTTATGCTAAAACAGTTTAAAACACCTAGATAAGATGTTTCTGAATGATGGCAAATATTATGTATGTTTTGACTCGTTTTGGAGATAATTTGAAAATAAAAACAAATATAGCGAATCTTTCTTGACGAGTTTGTTGCTTTCTCACAAAAGAAATAAGTAAATGCAAGAAAAGGACCAGTTTTGAGAAAGCATTGCATGTCACGTGTGGGATGGCAATTCCCCTAGAACTCCTACAAAGCTTAATCAGAATCAGTACACACACTTTCTTTATGCCTAGAAATTCGTGAAGAGGAATCATTGTATTCTTGTAATGGAGAGTAATTTACGCAGCGTAAATAAAAGTAATTACTCACTAAAATGGACACTTTCTTGACTGGTTGGTCTGTATACTGTAATTGGTGTTGGCCTACACAAATCACATTCAGTCCCTTCATTTCCCGCATGCAGCTGATCCTGCTGCGACCCGTCAGTTCCTGTTTCTTGCAACTCTTCATCTTCCTACTTCTCTCTCATCTTGTACTTTCTCTCTCATATCTCTGCTAAAATCACCCTCTGCTTTTCTCTCTCACACAGCGAAGAAGAGAAAGTCTGTCTCGTCTTTCTTGTGCTCTTAAGAAAGCAGAAATATATTCTTTCATTCTGCGAATGTGGGTTTTTGGTTTGCTCTGACAGCGGGGCGAATGCTTCTCTGGCTATGGTTTTGGGAACTCAATCTCGATTGTTTTTGTTGGTAAGTGTAGCTGTACTTCTTTGATGATTTTTATGTGCATGTCGCCTTTTTGTTATGTATGGCATGAGATTCTTGAATGAGATCGTCTTTCCCTCTTTCCCACATAAACACAGTGCGTCTGGATAGCGCAAATTGATGATTGTAGGTGTGATTCTGTGTGTGTGTGAACAGGGTTTTTCATTGTTGTGAAAAAGCAACTCTTTTTCTTGCTGATAAGATATGATCTTGAGTTGATATATGGACATACATGCATGATTGTGAGTTTGACTTATATGAGCTGGTTTTGTAGATGAAATGTGTGCTAGTAGAACTCCTACAAGTGCTGCGTCAAGGAGAAGAACCAGACGTCAGTGGGACGAATATTACAGAAATTACTACGATGAGTTAAAGGGGATTGAACAAGAAAGTGGTGGTACTGGTGGGAGGGACAAGCAGGATAAAAATGTGGTTGATTCTGAGTCTATTATTCTGGATGGGGATGGTGGGAAGAGTTGGGAGAAACAAGGTTTTGTGCTCATTGGTGAGAAGAGAATTGGTGAGGAGAAAATTCAACAGGCTGGGAGTTTTGGGGGAAGGAGTGTGAAGACTGAAAATGCAGTTCAAGAATTTGATGTCTCAAGGAGTATCAGGGGATTTGGTGGAGAGAGGATGGAGGAGAAGGAGGATAATGGTGTGGCTCAAGTGGGACGGGCAGTGTGGGGGAGGAAGAAATTGGATTTAAGAGCTAGAGATGATGGTGATTGTGAATTTGAATGTTTGGGTGAAGAGGTTGTCTCAAATTGCTCTACCTTGAAAATCGGGCCAGAATCAAGATCTGGGTCTGTGTCGAAAGTAGGTAATTTGGATGAGGTTGTCTCCTGTACCTTAAAGAGAACTGGGAGTCCGAGGGTTGGGGCAGATAATGGGGGAAATAATAGACAGAGGGGTAGAGGAAGGCCTGGAATCGAACCTCTGGATAGTAACCATATGCCTGACGACATTGCTGCTAGTCTCGAGAATTCTGTGGATTCTGGGAATTCAACTAAGATGTCGGATGGATCAGATGATTCAGTTGATTCGTCGGACGCTGAATCAACTAGTGAGGAGGAGGATGAATCTTCTGATGAGGATTATAATGCGGATGAACGATTGGCCTCTGATGATTCAGATGTTTCATATTATGGCAGTGATGTTGAGGGAGAAAAAGATGTTGAGGATGATGCTTATGAAAATGAGAAGAAAGAAAGTGATATTGAGCAAGAAAATGGTAATGACAGTGAGGACGACTATAATGGGGACGATGAACAGGACAACGTGAATACTGTCATTGATGACAAGGACAAATTTTCCAGTGCCAGGAAAAGTACAGGAATTAGTGGGAAGAAAGAAAATGACATTAAGCAAGGAAGAGACGACGAGATTGATGAGAGCTTTAATGCAACCCATGACGGCAGTGGTCATAATAAAGCAAGTGCTGATAGGAAAAAAGATGGGAATCTAGTGATTATCATTGATGATGATGAGAAGTCTCCCAGTGTCAGGAAGAGCGCAAGAACCAATCGGACAAGAGACAGTGAACTAGCTGGATTAAATAGAATCTTTGAACCACATGCTAATTATCGCTGTATGGATGAGACAGGGAGAAATGAAGTCTGCAGGGGTTCTTTCGCAGCTGGTAATGCAAGGAAGGAGGCCAATCATAATTCAAATGAGAATTGGATTAAGAAGAGAAAAATTAATGAATTCGAGATTCTGGTTGATTGTGATAAAAGTAATGATAAAGAGGAGAGAAGTCTGTCAAAATGTCCGCCACCAGGCACAATTTCCAAGTCTGAGAAAGAGGGACCTGTACTTGGCGGGTTTTGTTCTCCAGTCCCTACCGTGGAAAGGGGTGTATATACTTCCATGGATGATGAATCTATATCTTCAGGAGATAAGGGCAGCTGCCATACTGAACGGGTGCTAGAAAGGGGTCTGCTATTCTCAAAAAAAGGAATGAAGCTCGGCAAGAGAAAGACTCATGCTGCAAGAAACCTTGACCTGATCAAGATTCTAGTAGCATCCATAAATTCACTTAAGGAAGAACAATGTCCTATTGAAGATTATGTGCCAGCTCAGAACACTCTTCCACTAAAGTTCAGGTTTGAGGATGAGGTGCAGCCTTCCCCTGAGAAATCAGAGTGGGAGAAGCAAATGGATTCGCTCTTCTGTGATCTAGAATTGGGGCTTCGGGAAACTGAGATTCACCGCACTAAACCTTCTGTGGTACATTGCCTCTGGCTTTATCTTATCTTTGCTAACTGTATGTTAATTATTGATATTGCTGACAACCGTGAAAGGTCCTTATCTTTAGTTAGACTAACTTTTCTTTACAATTTTACACAATTCTTTGTGCTAAACTTTGTATAACTATATTGGATGGATTACTTCCAGGAGCGTGATTGGTTTTGGATAACTTTTTTGGAACTTGAAAAATGCTGCATTTAGTTATATTCGCACTTTAGAACAGGACGCCATTTAAATCTTTCTATGTATCCATGCAAATTACTTCTTATGTAGGAAGCTCCAGATTAAATTGTACCCATGTTTTTCAGACCTTTTAGAGAATCTTCAAATTGTTTGGCTAATTGCTGATACATTTCAATCTGGCTGATAAAAGAGAAACAATTGATGAAAGTGGAATTACTTTATAAATACATATACATTTTGTTAGCTTTATTTTGTATTTCATCTGATATTGAAGACTGCAAGAACATAACCACTGCCCTAACCCTGGGGCATCATTTTTGTTGACTTTTCCTTTTAGTATATATGGAGGCTTATGATTCTTTTAGGGAGAAAAGTATTGTAACTCCTCTTGGTTTCACTTCTGAACAAAATTTAGTATTTCTACCTTTGTAACGAGTTAATCGTAGTCGGCTTATGTACTTTTGTATATTAACGTAATAAGTTCTTTACATTGCAACGCACCATAGCAGTCATTATTAACTACTTTTTACATTTAAGCTGCATAATTTATGCAATTTCTTCTTCTCAGAGGAGAGATGGTAGGAACTCTGTTCTTGTGGCTTTATTTCATATGTAAAGTTATGTTTAATAACTTCTAAGTTTTCCTTTGCTAATAATCAGATAGAAAATGATGTTGTCAACCCCACAGAGATGGATAGAAGTCCAGCAGCTTGTTGTGGCCGAGGAGAGCATCAGCCGATTCTTGATGAACAGATAGGACTTGTGTGTAGATACTGTTATGCTGTAATCCTGGACATAAAACATGTCTTACCACCTTTTGTAAGTACATTACTGTGTCTATCAATTGTTAGTACTAAAAATTACCTTATACTTTTTCTACATTTTGAGTCCTAGATGATTCCAGATCTTTTCGCTCTTTTCCTCGTTGACACTGGTAAAATGTGAACTTGACTTCAGGACTAGAGTGGTAGCAGTAATCTAATTTATACTCTGCTGCAGAGATTTGTTTATTGATGTTATTATGCAAATATATAGTAGCATAAACATGTCTCTTCTCTTACTTTGATTGTTCATGGCAATACATCCTGTGCTAGAGACTGCTTGATATTTAGCTTTACACCCATATCATCGCTGCTCATTGTAAATCATGTCGTTTAGGACAATGACACATTTTCATGTGACATTTTAGATATTGCATTTCTTCAATAGTTAAAACGATGATATATCTTGTAACTACTTGTATAATTTTAGATGAGATGCATATAATAGTAGCTGATAAACACTGGGCTAAAAGGTCTTGTCAGGCTTTTAAAGATTATTGCATTGCCCTTATCAACTTCTGCTGCACACCTAGAATTCCTGCAGTCCTCTTTGATTTTACCGTTAGCTCCCATATTCTCTGCTTTTTTTGGTTTACATTGTTTGACTGCATTTATGCTCTTGTGCAGTATACACCACCTTCTTGGAGACGAGACAGGAAGGACTTTGATGATTTACCAAGCTCTATCATTAGTCAAATTCAATTTCAGGACTCTGCTTCTGGATCTCCTAATTCCATTGATCGTGCCAAAGGAGGCACAGTATGGGATTTGATTGCTGGTGTTGAAAAAGAAATGTATCCTCACCAACGTGAAGGTTTTGAGTTCATGTGGAAAAATATAGCAGGAGATATTAGAATTGAAAAACTGAAACAGCCCCTTCCTGATGGTGGGAGGGGTTGCATAATTTCACATGCCCCTGGCACTGGTAAAACTCGACTGACTATAATGTTTCTCCTCACATTTTTGAAGCTGTATCCTACCTGTCGCCCTGTAATCATAGCTCCTCGAGGCATGCTGCTAACTTGGGAATCCGAGTTCATAAAATGGCATGTTCACATACCATTCCACAATTTGAATAAGGAGGAGTTATCAGGAGAAGAAAATGCTATTGCTGCCAATATTATCGGGCAAGTTGGAGGTGGTGGTGGAATGAGCAGAGACTATATCCGGCTTTTGAAATTGTATTCCTGGATGAAAGGCAGAAGTATCTTAGGAGTCAGCTACAAGTTGTTTGAGAAGCTTGCTGGAGAGAAGGGGAAAAAGGGACAAAATGAGCAAATCAGGAAAGTGCTACGGGAATTACCAGGTCTTCTAGTGCTTGATGAAGGGCATACCCCTAGAAATAACCAAAGTCTAATATGGAAGACTTTGACAAAAGTTGCAACACAGAGACGCATAATCTTGTCTGGGACGCCATTCCAGAACAATCTTACTGAGTTATACAATACACTCTGCCTAGTTAATCCAAAGTTCGACAATCATCTTGGATCGGAGTATAATATAAGTCGTTCAGAAACTCATGGGCGAAAAGGCAATTTTGATAGAAAAAAATGGATCAATTTGACTAGTTCTATTGGCAAAAATTCAGGTGATGGGCTAAATAAACTCAAAGCAATGCTTGATCCCTTTGTACATGTGCACAAAGGAACTATTCTTCAAGAAAGCCTTCTGGGATTGAGGGACACTCTAGTATTCTTGCACCCGACTGAATTGCAAAAGACCTTACTGGAAAATGCTAGCAAATCTCGGCACATTTTTCACAGGATTCGGATGGTGTCCCTGATCTCTGTCCATCCTTCTCTAGCAGCAGTGGGGATGGGAACGTTTTCTGCTCACAAGAGTAAGCTAGAGGAGATTGAATTGGATATTGAAGCCGGAGTAAAGACTAAATTTGTTGTGAATCTGATATGGCTAGCTGATGCACTTGGGGAGAGGGTCTTGGTTTTCAGTCAGTATATTGATCCTCTAGTCTTTATAAAAAATCGGATCACATCTCATTTCTCTTGGAGTGAAGGAAAAGAAGTGCTTTACATGGACGGTCAACTTGATGTCAACCAGCGTCAAGATTCTATATCTTCTTTCAATGACGACACAGGCGAAGCAAAGGTGCTTCTTGCATCAGAAAGAGCTTGTTCTGAAGGGATAAATTTGGTAGGGGCTTCAAGAGTTGTATTGCTTGATACCGTCTGGAACCCTTCAATTGAAAAGCAAGCCATAAGCCGGGCATACAGGCTGGGCCAGAAAAAGGTTGTTTATGTATATCGTCTGTTTACCTCTGGGACTGAGGTTAAAATATACGCCCAACAAGTTCAAAAACAGCGCATGTCACAGTTGATATTTTCTCCTCGAGACGGACAAGCTTGCCAAAGTGACAAATCACCTGTAGTCTCGAGAGACAAAGTTTTGGAAGCCATGCTTGGTGATCAAAAGTTCGGTCGAAGTTTTGAGAAGATAATTCACCAGCCAAAGGAGTCTGATCTGATTGAAATATTTGGGTTAGTGGACCAGCAGTAAATGCTCTTCAAAACAAAAAGCATTATGTTTCCTATGTTTTGTTCTGCAGCAACAACTGCTTCTCCTCCATGGTGCAGAATGGTATATTGCAAATTAGCTTTAGCTGTCTGAAATATGACACATTTGGCAAAATACGACACATTTGTCTGATTATGTGGATTTCTGGTAGAACTCTGAAGGTGAATATAATTTTTGATAATCAGATGATCATTTTGCCAGCCATCAAGAAATACATGCAGCACTTGCTGAAGTACCAAAGTACTTCCCTACCAACTTATTTTTCATCTGTTCTGGGAATTGCTGTTTCTAGCCGTTGTATCAACTTGGGACAAGTATATGATTCTTGATTGCCTAAGCGTTATTCTATTATGTGATTAGGTTGTACCAAAGGTTGCTGGTTTTATAGTTTTTGATCAATGAGGCTTCTTGTAAAGTTCAGAAGTTTAGGTTAACTATCTTTAAATGATGAAACAGGGGTCAATAAAAGTACCTTTGGATATTCTAATTTCTTTATCCTTAATTAATTAATTCTATCACTCGTTTTTATTAATACACTTTTCAAATTTATTGACTTATTAATTTTGGCCATTTTTATTTAATTAAATAAGTATAATAAAAATTTAAATAATGCAACATGGTTGCTCTTTATTCACGGCACATCAATAGTTAAAAAATTCAGATAATGATTAGATAGCGTATTTGCAGTATCAGAAATAATTTCTTTGGTGGAAAATGTGGTTTATCTCAACCACCGCCATGCAAATCTGTGTGGCAAGATGAAAGTAAATATCCTTTTACAAGATCAAAGTTGATTCATCAATGACAACATTGACTTGACATAGTACCTTTATTCTCGCAAAACTTGCCCTGTAAAAGTGGAATACTCTAACCACCGTTCTGTAAGAAAATTTAGCCCAAACAACTATGCATCAGCTTCAATTTCACAAACTGATTGGATGAGGCTGCGTCGCTTTCTGTACGATTTCGTTTTGCTCTTTTGTGTGAACTTGGTAAAAGCCAGTTGCAGTGGCAGCAGATGGAGCACGGCCGACGTACTTGATGTCATCCACAGTGCCTCTGCCCAGAGTTCTCATTGCGGTGCCAAGACGAGGGGCAATATAGCTGTATGCGCCCATGTTCATTGGCTCTTCCTGGCACCAAACAATCTCTGCATCTGAAAGAATCACAAACCAGGAAGGCAGAACTTAGTTGACTTGATATTTTGGTCCCATATACCTTAGCATCATTAGTTACTCTCCACTTCAAAGTGTTAAAGACAACCATTTGTGTTCAAGTTATTTCGTAAACATAATGATACATTTGCCAATTCTAAGGACATACTTGGATATCTCTTGAGTTCACGTTGGATGAGGTCATAAGGGAAGGGACAAAGCTGCTCCACTCTACAGATTGCAATGTCCTTTCCCTCAGTCTTTTTCCTTTCTTCATCAAGCTCATAATAAACCTGCAAACAAGAAGCAAAACCGATGTCTCATCCGACATTTCAAACACGCACACACACAAAGTAAGAAAAAATGCCCCCAGCTTCCACCAAAGAAAGGAAGAACAAACCAAGAAGAAATCAAAGGGCAAGATGTAAAGGTTTCACACCTTTCCAGAGCAAAGAATCAGACGTCGAATACCCTCTTCAAGATCTGAGTGATCATTTTGGTCCTTTATAAGGCGTTTAAATCTGGTTCCTTGTTTGTCAAAACCTGGATGGCCTTCAACGTCATCAAACTCAGATAAATGAGATTTGCAGTCCTTGTGACGGAGTAAGTTCTTCGGTGCCATCACAATGAGAGGTTTACGGAATTCCCTATGTAACTGCAACATGAAAGTGTGAGATGTAATAAGTGAACACTTCTCCAATACCACACAGTTGTAGCGAGTCAAATCCACTTACCTGGCGCCGCAAAACATGGAAATAATTTGCAGGTGTAGTTACATTCACCACCTGCCAGTTGCATTCCTGAATCTGTTTCCTTAGGGTTGCATCCATCTCAGGGATAACATATGGATTATCATCACTCATCTGCAATACAACATGAAAGGTCAATTTCACATTCTCGTCCAACCAACAAATTAAATGACATATCAGGATATGTCCTGATATAAATATACTTGGTCAATGTAAAATGAAATTGCCGAATCTAACATGGATAGTGACACCAATTTTCATAGTGGCATATCCAAAAATAAACCACATCAAACGAACTAGTATGATTCTAATAAAGTTCTAGAAACCAAGAAGTAAACAAGTGGCAAGATAGAGAGAAAATTCCTCATGTGAATTCTACATTTAAACCTTCAATTTGACTTTGGTGAAATAACATTTCGCCCATGTAACCCAATCTACCACCTAACCAAAGCCAGAGAAGGAAAAGAGAACGAAGTAGGGAAGCAAAACAGTGCAATAAGTCTCATCATACAAAATTCCAGCCATTTGGGTTGAGCTCTTTCAACCAATAGAGGAGAGTATGGAATATAGATTGTTGAGCACAGAATAAACACCTAAGCCCCTATAGGCAATCTTTTGAATAACCACACTTCATCTTGTGGGGCATGGAACACTAAGTAGTCACAGCTTAGGATCAACTCTGGTGAGAGACTTCTCTTTAATCTATGTTTATCAGTCATTCTTGGTCTTCATTTACAGACATACCAGAAGCCAACCAGAAAAAGAAGAAAAAAAGATATTACAACAGGCAATCTTAAAAGGAAGAAAATGAAAAGAGAGAAAAAGGTTCATTTCCACACAAAACTTTTCCCACAAGAGCAGGTGTATGTAAATGCAAACACAGGATAGTTCAATTAGATATGCAGCAAATGGAGAAAATGAGCAACACCTGAAGGAAACGTTCCAAACGAGCACTTGAGTGTTCTGGGCCTTGCCCATCATATCCATGAGGTAGGAGGACAACTAATCCAGTCTGACGCAGCCATTTGGCCTCTCCACTGCTCAGAAACTGGTCAAACATCACCTGAGCCCCATTGGCAAAATCACCAAACTGGGCTTCCCACAGTACCAAAGAATTGGGGTTTTCCATTGAATAACCTAATTCAAATCCCAAAACTCCAAACTCCGAAAGAGAGCTGTACAAGACCAAATAATTATCAGATAAAGCTTATATGTGATCCATACAGAGTCCAAGTAGATTTAAGAAGGGACTAAAAGAACCGAAAGTGTTCTTTGGGCATAGAAGATGGAATGATATTCTTTATCTGAATAATAAAAAATAAAAAGAATCAATAACAAATAAGAAGCAAACACATAAATGATGCATAGGGCCAAGCAATTAGTCAATCCAATTTCATGAAGAAGGATACATTTAATCATGCCCTCTTGCTATACCATAATTACAGGATATCAACTTGGTCTTCATCTATAACATGTCATCTAATGGAAGAGGAAGATGAACCAACTTTGACTAAATGAGAGGAAGATGGGTTGTGTAGATGAATGATTAAAATGACAGAGAATTGGTAAGGAGAATGGAACTTATGTTGATGGGAGCAACCAGGCTGCTGAAAAGAATTTTTTTGTAGCATGTAAAAATGTCTCCTTATGGCTTCACAAATAAGAACTATATTCACTTCCAATATATGATGCTATAGATCTGGACGTACTAGGGCTAGTATTTCTTCACTGTGCTGTATTCATTCCACAACTAAGTCATACTCTTTCATATCTCTAATATTTTATTTTTTACATCATAAGCTTGCTCACAGCCATTGGCTTTTCCTATCATTAAAGTACATTGTTTAACTCTGTTAGGCAACATACTTAGCCTTATGCTTTAGTGCTTAAAGCCTAGGTGACGTAGACATCTTGATGCATCAAACCTATAATAAGGCATAATAAGGACCTGACATACTAAAAGATCTGTTATCAAACCCATAATTAAGGATTCTAAAATAAAAAAAACTTGAAGAACTTAAAATCCCCATGATATAGTAGCTTTAACTCGTAATCTAATTGTTACTTCATTCACAAGTATGAAAGGAAAAAATGGTTCAAATATTCAAAAAAGATAAATGCAATACCACAAGAAACCCTGATATGATTTAAGGCACATCACAACATTTATATACTTTTGCTGAAAGGTAATCCCAATAGACACATAAAAATTATTTTTGATGCCAACACAATTTAATCAGAATCAACCCCATTTCAGAATAAATTTCCACTGCACTTTGTGGTCCATCTGTCATTTGTTCAAAGTATTGGTGAGCAATAACAAATTTAGAGCAATTTTAGTGCCATTAAAATTCAAATCAAACTTAGAACAAATTTGATGCCAATAAAACTCAAGCTGAGTGACATCACTTAGAATGCTTTTAGATTTAAATGCTTCGGGTTATTAAGATGAGTTTACTGACTTAACTAGTCCAGTTGAAACAAACAGGTCAACCAGGACATCAGTGACAGATCTAAGATTTAAATGATTTTACGTGTATGAAAGTATAAGAAACTTGATTAACTTAAGCTAAATTTTGTATAAAAAAAAAGATGATCACAATATCAGGGTCATCAAAATAAGAACTATAATCAGAATATTTAATGGTTTAACTTCATTTGACGATCAAAGTGCTGGCGTATCTATTAGAGTCTACTTAAAAAACTTAAAAACAAAAATAAAATTGCTCCAAAGACTCAATTTTGTACAAAGAAGAATGAATTGGAACATAAATTGTCCTTTTTACTATGTCCTCTTGTCTAAGAATTAAGTGTACACCCACCAGCACACAGCCAAAGAGGGAGTCGCAAGGAAAAACAAAAAGAGGTGGGGGATGCGCATATTGTTTCCTTGTAGACCAAAAGGTATGATGAAAGCTAAAAGCTAATTGCATAATTTTTATTTGTGGGAGTCTCTTACTTTTTGGGCTGTGTGTTTTTTCTTTCCTTTTCTCATAAAAGGAAAACTAATGCTTCACATGTATAAGAATTGATGTGAAAAGCAGGCAAGAAGAGGAGTTACCTGTTGCTCACAGTAAACATCTCCTCATCTTGGTTAATCATAACATGATCTAAGGGACAATATATTTTCCCTGTTTCCTGATCGTGAAGAACAGCATGTCTATGGCTGAAAGTACCTCGCTCAACGTCCTGTCCACTTAACCTGACATGATTTCCCTCAACAAGCAATGTTGCAAAAGCAAGTGCTTCAGCCACCGCCCAGTCAATACCCTCCCCTGTCTCAATCATCTTAGCACGGTCTTCAAAAATCCTCTTAACTGCTCTGTGAGGTTTAAAACTTTCTGGAAGAGTTGTGATAGCCTTGCCAACATTCTTCAAAATCTCTGGTTTGACCCTGCAAACCAGAAAACATTTGATGATTCAAATTCAATGAGCAGTCAAGAACTAGATAATGTGAATTTACAAACATTACCCAGTATTACGGATGCGAGAAAGCTGTTCAGGAGACTTGAAACCAGCCCAGTAAGCTGAGAGCCAGTCCCTTCTTTGAGGCACATAGTCTTTGCTGGCCAGAAATTCTTCATTGAGAATTGAAGTGACTTTGTTGCTTATCTGGTCAATGTCTTCTTTTGTGACCTGACCAGATTCTAGAAGTTTCTTTTGGTAAATCTCAAGCGAGGAAGGATGATTCCTTATAACCTATATAAAATCAGTCAGGATGTCAAAAAGTTTCCAGAGACTACTGATAACAAAAACATGGTACAAGTGAATAGCTAGCATCACTAAGAATGAAAGGGGAACCAAATTTTGGACAAAATTCACTGGGCACAAAGAAAGAAAAGCAGAAGGTGAGAGTCCTTAGAATAAGATTAGGGTAAAACAACAGTATAAAGTAGAGAACGATTACAAGCACATACCTTATACATTTTAGGTTGAGTAAAGGATGGTTCATCAATTTCATTGTGCCCAAATCGACGATAGCATACGATATCAACCACAACATCAGAATGAAATGTCTGACGCCACTCTGCAGCAAGTTCACAAGCATGAACAACTGCCTCTACATCATCACCATTGACATGGAAAATAGGAGCGCTGAGAGCTTTGGCGACATCAGTACAATACTGGGAAGATCTTCCTGATCTTGGGTCAGTAGTGAAAGCCACTTGATTGTTCACAACGATGTGAATAGTCCCACCAGTAGTGTAATTGGGCAGGGCACTCAGATGCAATGTCTCATAAACAACACCTTGTCCAGCAAAACTGCCATCACCATGAATCAAAATGCCCATGTTTTTTGTTCTCTCAACATCATTGGAGTAATACTGTTTGGCTCTGGTTTTTCCAATTACAACAGGGTCCACGGCTTCCAAGTGACTAGGATTTGCAACCAATGACAAGTGAATTCTCTTACCCCCCCTTGTTGGCCGATCATAAGAAGTTCCCAAGTGGTATTTGACATCACCAGTTCCAGTATAAAGGCCAACCTCATCCACAGGTTTTGTACCACCACTAAACTCACTAAAGATCTGCCGCAGAGGTTTCCTGACTACATTACCCAGAACATTCAGTCTTCCTCGATGCGACATCCCTATGACTATGCTCTCCACCCCAAGATCTGCTGATCTATCAAACATCTCCTTCATACCAGGAATCAATGTCTCACAACCTTCAAGCCCAAACCTTTTGGCTGCAGTCCATTTGGCAGCCAAGAAGTTCTCAAATTGGGTACTCCAAATAAGTCGATCAAGGATTACCTCACGCCGATCTCGACTATATTGAGTTGGAGACGGAGTCTCAATTTTGTCTCTCAACCAGTTGCACTTTTCGCGATCAGCAATATGCATGTACTCATAGCCAATATTTCCACAATAAGCTTGTTCAAGTCTAGTCAATATTGCTCTTAAGGTCTGCACAGGACGGTTCTCAGACAAGAACCCCGACATTCTCCAAACACCAATGAAGAATTCTCTATCAAGATCAGCTTCCGAGAAACCATAAAGTGCTGGATCTAGATCATCAGGAATACGCCTCTCTTCCAAACCTAATGGATCTATTTTGGCCTTCATATGACCATAAACCTGATAAGCTCTCACAAGCAACAATAGTCGCATACTCTCTTGAATTGTTTGTCCAGAAATTCCAGGAGATGTTGTAGCCTGGCCAACAAAGTTTCTGAAAAAATTGTCCCATGATTCATCTACGCTATTCGGATCTTGCTCCCAGGCTCTCTGTAGCTCTTCAAGATAAACACTGCTAGTCCCATCCAAAAAGCTGTCAGTCAACCTAGAGAGAGGAACAGGACGAGGAATGGGCGCAGATTGAGCCTTGGACCTAGCAACCGTAGTATGAAAGAATCGATTGTGGGTAGGAGCTACCCGTGTTCGAGTTATGTAAGATCCCGTTTGTGATAGAGTTCTCCTAACAGCAAGCTTTGCCACATTAGACCCAGCTCTAAACCACGCCATTGCTATTCACCAAATCCAAGAAACTAAGATCACAACAGCAGAATTCCAACGCTTCCCTACCAAATTAAGTCCTACGAGCTGTCATTCATCTCCAGAAACACCCTAATCAAACAAAAGAAGACCAATAAAGCACCAAACGTCAAATAATCAAATCAGTAATACATGCCACAGCGTGAGTAGAATTCGATATGGTTATACTCAGAAGCAGTCAATTTAATCAAATCAACTTGACAAAATACGAAAACTACTGTCATAAAACTGAAACATTGTTTTCCATAGTAATGGATGCTCCACGAACAAAGAACTCCAGCACATGTAACAAAAAATGCAGAAAAATGACGGGAATCTGATAAATCGTTTCAAAAAAGAAAAAACAAAGAGCGAGAACCTCAAAAGCAAAATCAATGGCGCAACAAAATCATGCAGCGAAGCAACATTGAAAATCCAGTGACACCTTTTAGCATAGATTCGTCACGACAACGATATACAAATCAACGGCTAGCAATTTCATACCTGGTAAAGCGAGAGGTACTGGTCTGAGATTAAATCCTAATCAACGGATGCCCTATTTTTCGGTTTTAATTCACTATTCTCGCCTGAAGTTTCATTTATTTAAAACATTACTTGTAAGCTTTTTATAAATTTGTCAACTGAATCAAAGTCAAATTTGAATCTTTCAAACACAATTAAATCTAATATATATATATATATACACATATTCTTTCTTTTTACCAAAATGAGAAAAACTTTCTGGTAAATTTATTAAATTACCCTTGTTAGAACTTATTTATTCCATAGATAATTAGTTAGTTATATCAATTAATTCAAATTTAAAATATATTTTATCAATTATTTATTTTACTTTTCTTCAATACAATTTAATTTAATTACATAAATATTTTTTATTCATGAGTTTGGATATGAATTAAGCAACTAAAATCGTGTTAACAAAATTAAAATTATGGGTTCGAACGCTACCAAATATGCTGATATCTGTTTTATTTTATGTGCTCAATTTATCGAAATATTTGTACAATTATATAGTCTTATATAAAACAACAGAAAAATAAAAGAAAATGGGATTGCCTATGATTTTAATGGGACTTTGTCAGAGTTTTAATTGCTTGATTCCCGGATCATGATTGCGTGCTTACTTAACGTTGTTATGACTTAATTGTTCTATTGTAATTAAAATTATAAAAATTTATTTATCTGAGTTTTCATAGCTTTAACAAGCTGGTATAGCTCGACGATTGCATAATTGATTATAAAAGAATATGCTTTTTTGCAAAATTCGATTGGGAGAAGAAGTGATTATGATATTTGGATTAGAGTTTTTAGAACTAATTATTCAAATGTATATTATAATTAAATTTTAAAGTTTAGGAGATCGTATTATTTTATTCCTATTCTTTGATAATTCCAGCAAGAAACCAATTTAATTTTCTTGATAGAGTTTTTTCTTTTATTCAATTAATAGTAACATATACGTAGACCCATTTTCTTGACAGAATCCTTAGCAGACTAATTACTCTTGGTTAATTAATAATAATATATTCATTTTCATGACAATGTTCTTAGTAGGCTAGTGGATATTTAGCCACAATTATTGAAAATAATCATCTCATAAACTATTTATATTTGGAATATGTAAATTATTAATTAATTGGAGTATATTAAATGATGAATTGGACCTACAAGTTACCAAGTTAAATTCTATTGTTACATTATAAAAAATGTTATGCAGCAAAATCTGGCATGATCATAATAATGTGTACACATAACATAAGATCATTTTCAGGACAATGAACAAATTATAGGACAAATTAAAGCCATGAAACATTTCAAATTATTCGATATTCACTGCAAACACAATGCGAACGAGGTGTGAGCCATCGAACCATCTTATATCTCCGAAGTTATAGCCCTTCGATGCTTCCTTCCCATCAAAGAAAACTTTGAACGATGCTCGCCTTATACCTTGTGTAAAGACAAGTCTCTTTGGAACAACGTTAACTACTAAACCTGGAGGTGCATTCACTGAACTAACATACGTAGCGTTTGTTGATCCCACATTGGTTGCTATTCGTTTGACCTTTCTTGGGCCGTCATGTTGGCTTAGTCTGCCTATGGAGATGGTGGGATAGTTTATGTTGGAGATGAGTTCTTCGGTTGAGTGTTTTGGGCAGGTGAAGTTTGTGTTGGACATTGATCTTAATCTTTCCTGCTTGTAGCCATAGTAGCAAAGAAAATTTAGATGATCGTTGATGGTGGTGTCGAATGCTAGGCCGGGATCAAGAGCTTTGATGGGCCTGATTTCCCCAGCTCCAACTTGGTGAGGATTAGCAGAAGAATCTGAGGTGTTTGTGAGAGTTTTTCCCATGTTGTTTGAGACTGATGCTGCAAGAGTATGGAGAAAGTTGACGGTATGAGATTGGAAAATTTCAATCATCAGTAAGGCTAACAAATGTCTATTTGATGTTCTCAAAGGAGGGTAAAATGCTTAACCTGTTGTGATCAATGCTGATTTGATGAGGGAGAAGGTCCAGTGAGGATGAACTGACTTGATGAATGCCATAGCACCAGTAACATGTGGGCAAGCCATTGAAGTTCCAGACTTGATGCTGAACAATGAAGACTTATTCCCAGGCGCCCCGTAAAATGACTCAATCTTTGGCACGACTGCTGCCAAGATAGCCACCCCTGGGGCCATAATGTCTGGCTGAAACAGCCATCTTTGTGTCAATAAAAAGGGAGTTCTCAACTCAAGCATATATATAATGTGAAATGGCATTTGTTTCCTTATATATAACCTTGAGAATGTTTTCGGTGAGAGCTCCAGGGCCTCTTGAAGAGAAAGATGCGACAACTGGAGCTGGTTTGAAGTTTCTGATTTCTGACGAGGGAAGTATAGTTGCAACAGGATTCCTGCGTTAAAATAAAGAAAATGAAATAAGTGTTTCTGAGAGTTTTCTGTAAGTTTTCTTGCAAGAACGGTTATTTTTCATTTGAAATCTATGGCCAAAACTATCTCTTATGGCAATCAATGAGATGTGTGCTTAAGACATCACCATAATCAGTATATATCCAGTAATGATCTTGGTTCGCAGTTCATTATCAACTTCAAGAAGCAAATTAAATCATAGGAAAGAAGGGGAAGACATCATTGTATGGTCCCGCTTTAGTTGAAAATTTAACTAACAGTACATTTGGGATAATTGCATTAGTTTTACCTCTACGTAAAAACACTAGTAGGTACAGAAACTCCTGAATAAAAGAAAAGGCGATGAGACCTCTGAACTTTCAAAAAACAAGTTCCTGCCTCCAGAAGCAGGTGGTCATAGAACAGGAGAATGTGTTTCCGTAAAATCATAATTTTATTCTGTTATTCATTGATGCATCAATATCACTTGTTGTTTCATTAGTAAATCTTCGTCTTTGGCTGTAAAAAGAATAGAAAATTTACGGATACTTTGTTTTCTCTAGTAAGTTTAGCAGACAAGACTAGTTGCACAGTGAACTTGGCTTACCAGGTGGAGTTGATGTAACGAAGGATCTTGGAGCCTACAGTTTGTCCCACTTCGGCAAAGGGATAGGTGCCTGAATCAAATGGTGAAGTTTCTCTTTCCCCATCTATTATGATCACTCCTTCTGCCTTAGCATCTTCCACAACTAACTTCTTTATCCTCCTGGAGACATTTGGTTCGTCGTTCATGCAAACTATGATCTTTCCAGCTACTTTCTTCGGATCTAAGGAGCCTGGTATGCAGTTTCTGCATCATACATGGTAGCAAACTTAAATTACAGCCTTCCTGATGTAGTCTGTGTGCTTGAGTTAGTTCTGCTTTTGACTTTGTGATCACTGTTGATATAAAGAGGAAGAACGAGAAGAAGAAAAAAGCACCTCGCATCAGATGCTGGAGTGAAATTTGCAGCAACTTCTTCTCCAAATGCAAGAGGATATCTTTTCCCAAGTGTTAGAGGAGAGAAACTGATTGCACTGCCCTGCTCCCACATAACAGGGAAACTTTTACACATTTTCAGCAAATTAATAATGTCTTGTTAAATTGTGAAATTTTCACCTTGTAGGATTCATTATTTCCAAGAACTATAGTCGACTGGAAGTCCCGATCGATGCTCGATGCAGCAACGGTGAATATCCAAGGTGCAGAGTTAACGATGGTGTAAGGATCAGGTCCGTCGTTACCTCCCGAACAAACTACCGGAACTCCCATTTGTTCTGCATGGAAAGCTCCAATGGCAATAGGGTCATTCAGAAAATCAGATTGAAAAATCGAGCTCACTCCTATAGAAATAGAGATGATATCGACTCCATCCTTTATAGCATCGTCGATGGCTTTCAGTATAATAGAACCAGGACAACCATCGAGGGTACATGCCTTGTAGCTTGCTATCCTGGCAGACGGTAAGCCGCCCCTTGCTGTACCCCGTGCAAGGCCATAGTAACTGGCATTGGCAACAGCCACTCCACCGGCAGTCGATGCAGTGTGAGTTCCATGGCCAACAAAGTCCCTTGGTGAGCCATGACTCTGGGTTGGGCTCGTCTCGTTCCTTTTCTTTGAGATATCTCGGTTGGAGTAGAATCTCGCACCTATCAACTTCCTGGATTGGGTGCAGAATTGAGAAAAATGAATCTCGGGATTGATTTTCCCGGAAAAATGGCACACACACACACAGAGGCTACATGCACTTCCGGTGTTCAAATTGGCTGAAGGAGTGCAAGGAAAATGAAAATCAAGAAACATTTCGATTCTGATATACCTATTGCAGTTGGACTTCTTGAAATCTGAACCTTCCATACAAACTCCTTTCCACTTTGATGGGATCTTGCTGATATGTTGATCATCGAAACTTGGTGACTCGGGCCATATACCTGAAACAACTCAGTCGATGACAAGAACGTATATCAGCTTTGAGTTTTTAGGAATTCAAGCTGTCAATCAGTCATATGTGGTTGATTCATGTGCCAAATTATTCGGAATAGTTAAGAATACAATGCAATGCAACATAAATATGTATTGCATGATGTCTAGGTATAATGCTAACCTGTGTCTATGATTCCAATGATAACGTCAGACGAGCTCCGCTCATATGGGAATCTTGATCCAAATTTGGAATCTGCAGCTTCAAGAAAATCCCAGGAACGTGTCGTGTGGAGCTTTAGAACCGGATCAGGAAAGACAGATAAAACCTCATCGTAACCTGCTTTTCATCAGACAATCAGATGATGAACCTTCTGCACAAATACTTCATTTTGTGTTTTAACTCAACTTCAAACTCTATCGGAATCCTAATGTTACCAGGAATTAGTAAAAAAACAGAGCAAAGATCATAATTGTTTTTTACCTGATAAAACAGATGCTTCATTCTCTGTAAGCATAGCAGAGAAGCCCTTGAAAGCATGATCGTAGAAGTTCAACAAGAACTTCCTCTCGCTCTCTTCACTGCCAAAACCATTCAACACAAAACGAACAAGACGTGTTAAATAACTCTATTTTATATAGCTGGCATGAACATGAGAAGCACAAGAAATCACCTCGATATCAAAGATGACAAGAGTTGCAGATGAGACGAGTCGTTCCCTCCACCGCCACTCGAAGAACTCCCCATATATACAATGTAAGGCTGCAAAGATCAGAATCTTTTAGGTAAGTAACAGACAAGACAAGTTTGAAACGTCGTCCCACCATTTTCAGATGATCACAAATGGGAGTGAAAACTTTACGGCCAATTATGTGACATATAACCAACCATTATTCCCCAATAAATTTTCAAACTGTGTGTTCCTTGTTCTATTTAGAAATCAAGACTACATGAAATTGTATAGTTTCTAAGTTATCCCACTTATACTGTACGGTTGTGTACTTGCCTGAGGACTTGGTTTCAATGCCAAACAACACATGATAATGAAAGGAAAATGCAGCAAAGGGAGCAACTGAAGCAAAGAAGCCATAGTGTGTGTTTGAGTGTGATCATGCAGGTAATCTGCTCACCAAATGCAAGACAAATATATATATCTACATGTGTCTCTATGTGTATGTATACTTCTTTTTTCCTAAATGAGATATCTTTTAAAGAAACATGTTTGACGTAAGAAAATCAAGAACCGTGACAATATGTAACTACAATTCTTTGCTTTGAGCACAAGATATCATCACTGCAGAAGTGGGCTATTGTTATATTTGTCTTAATTCAATGATTAGTTAACTTTTGTTATGTCCAAACAAAAACAAAATTGGCAAAGATGTAAAAGTTACAGTTAGTGTAGTGTAACTGTGTGTGTGGAAGAGAAACTTCACTGTGAAACTCCTGATTCATTTTGAGTGCAGAGTAATGCCAAGGTATTCCCAATAAAGCTTCCCTCCTCACCCATCCCCAAGAAAAAACATAAATAAAATGATCCATGCTGTCAATGTATTAATAAAAAATTATTTCTCGCGTAGTGTGCGACATTGATCAATGCTCGTGAGGTATCAAACTCTTATAGATTTGTTCTTGAAAAAATGCCTTACTAAGGACATGAGATGGCATTGGACTTATAAGTTGCTCATACTTTTCATCTGCAATCAACGTGGGAAATCATTAACTTCATCTTCGGACATTTCATTGCTTATTAATAATAACTAATGTAGTCAACAGAAGAATTTTGCCATGTAGAGGTAGAAATCAATTTTATGATCTCTTATTGACACTTGAAGAACTTTGATTAGTGTGCACCCTCGCTATGCATAATCAATATAGTACTGGAATTTACAATTCAAGGACTTGTTTATAGTTGATTACAAGATAATTGAACTTGAAATATTTATTTTAAAAAAATGTTGATGAATTTGAATACATCCAATATTGTAAGGAAGTTTCAACTCAACCTCATTTTTAAAGTTAATGAAGGAATTAAAAAAATATTTAACAGGTAATTAGGTAAAGAATAATTGAGAGTGGATCAAAATATGGTAACAATTGAGGCAAACTGTACAACAAAATTACGTTTGCACTCAAAATGCAGGTTTTAACTGCTGCAATATATAAAGAAAGAAAGAAAAGCTGAATATGTAAGCATATTTAATGATTGATGCATTGATTATGTCCTTAAATAAATTAATATTTTAATATTATATTATTGGGTGGAAGCATATAATCGTCAAAGGCATGTGCAATATTCTTCTGTTTCATTTTTGCTTTTTTGTAGTATATTTCTGGGCATCTTGTACTTTATTCTTGTTTTGTTTTTATATTTCGGCAGCGCTTCTCTTCTTATCCTGTAGATGCATTGCGTGTTTGGGTGATGATGACAGCCTTGAAACCACATTTCCCAAAGCGGCTTTAAGTATTTATGTTCGCGCTTTTTATCATTCTCTCCTTTGATATAACCATTACAAAGATGAGTCTAAGAACAGCTCAATTACTTGGACACTAGACGTCAAGGTCTTGCATTTGAAATTTGAGTGTGTACATGAAGAGTGGGTGTGTTTTGGAAATCAGTCTCAAATGATTTCTTATAAAGGGTACAATAATATTAAAGTGGAAAGTAAGGATTACTTTGCGATAATTATAGATAAACTGAGAATTGGATGCCATCCGAATCTTTATTATTGTCTGGCTGGAAAGCGAAAAATCCTCGTATGATTTATGTAATCCTATGCTCATGTGTGGGATTTCAGTGCTCAAGGACTAATAAATGGTGAAATTATCACAGTGATGATGAATATAAGCTCTCGATTCGAGTTTTACCTTTCATTATGGTGCTAGAAGGCCAAGCATGCTTTGGTGAAGTTTTCTTCCCTTCAGCGTGTGTGTGTTACAGCTGCACTTGCCAACAGATGTATCCAGCCGATAACTATGTTCAAATCAAGAATAAATTCCTTGATGTATTACAATAAATGTAGCTTTTGAAAATCTTCAATATCATCAATCAAAGAGAAAAAAGTTCGTCTTCCAGCTTTACTGTTGGAACTGGGACAGCAGAATAAATAATTTCATTTCAGACCACATTGCTGCCGATGAGCTAAAAAAGGTTCAGCAATGTTGACTTGTTAGTTCAGATTAAACATTTGTACTGGCCAACTACGTTTTCGACCATCAGCTCCAATTCCTGTAAGCTCCATTGAAATATCAATGCTGCGATGTTGAGCAGCTCGGACGATGCTGATACGAGATTGTATTCTCACAGCAGGACAATCAACTGTACCAACTACGCCCAACTTTTCAGCACCAACTTTTGAGGCCATTGCAATTGGTTCTCGAAAAGTGAGGATAGTCTGTGACCAATGTGTACTGGGGCCATACGGCGATGTGGACAAATTGACTGGCTTTTCAGTACAAAACCTCTCAGAGAATCCAGTGTCAAACCACAAGACAACTCCATAACAGAATGTGGTTTCTAATTTAGAACCTACGGGATGGTTCAACACAGCATCCAAGTTTGGTTCCAGTTCAACTTCAGCTGTAAAGTCCATCTGCTTAGCGTGCATCGTCGCCAGGTCAAAGGACTGAGATGAAAGAAAAAACGGATCAATCAAATTGTTCAAATACATAAAGAAAAGGTACCAAGGCAGGAGCAACTGAATCTCTCAAAAGGAAGCATTTTGCATGAATATGGGTCCTATTTTCATTTGATCAGTCTCATCAATACATAACAGGCGAGGATCTACAGTCTGCAATACACTGTTCTACAAGAACAACTCGACAAACAATGGAATAGATTGAAACAAAATAATATGACCATTAACAAACATTTGAGAAATGACACCACAAAGTAAAATTAAAAAGGTATTTAGAGACGCTATGAAATCCAAGCTCCAAACAGTTCCAGGGACCCTGAATTCAGGAACTCCAGAAGATATTCTAGCAAATTCTGTGATATATTTGGTATACCAGGAACTTTGTAGAAAATTTTGATGGTTATAAGAATATAACAAGCCCTTTTAACCATGTATTAAAAACTTGTCAAAAACAGTTTTGAGTCAGAACATCAAACTTGTAGATCAGACATAGGTTTGTAATTGAAGTTATCCGCAGTTGAATGAATCAGGATATCGAAAGCAATTTTTCATCATTAATCACACATCACACATTTTCTCATAAAATTATCTCTTATTATCAGGACCCTGTTCCAAGTTTCAACTGAAATTTAGTTGGTCAGGTTCTCAAGAGACGGGGAACTGAGCAACACCAAATAAAGAAAAAGCCTTATGATGTCTTAAGGCATTAGTCAGATGAAATCTTGGAAATATTGAACTGAATAAAACTGCAATTCCTCACCCTGATATATCCTAGTAGATAAACTTCAACTCTTCACCCTTGCTATACAGAATAGGTATTTCTCATTACAATTACAGATAATACTGAAACATACCTGAAGGACTTTAGTAGTAGTAACAATATTGCAACTATCAATGACATCAACAATAGGAACCCGTGCGGCATCCTCAACAACCTCCCGGCCAATGCAAGACATATTAAAACCATATACATCCTCCCAAAACGGAATACTTGTACCCCCTCTTCCAAATCCAGCTACAAACTAGATGCACAGACATGGGTAGAAACCATTAGTACGACACAACGCAAATCTTAGAGTAAAAGTAGCAAGAATGGATGCAAGAATGAAAACCCACCATTGTAGCTGTGTCTGGGAGAATGGCACCTCCAGGCTTCAACCATCGATCTCGTGCAAAGAGCACAGAACTGAGCATTGACTCATAGAGCAGGCAATAGCCCATCCATTCACTCAGCAACACATCAACACTGTGAGGTTTGATATGGTCAGCATTTGGAAGCTCTTCAACCATGCCCTGAACCACTTCGATGACCCCATTGCATTGGCTGTCTTCACCAGGAAGACCATTCTGCAAAAGGCCATTGTCTTTTGCAATCTGCACAAATCAAATTAAACATTATGAAAAGTGCCCAACTAAGCAAGCAGCAAATAATTTAGGACGAACTTAGAAACACTTGAATAGTTAATCTAACTGAAGCTAACCTGGGTAGCCACCGCAGCCATCTTTTCGCTAGCTTCAACAGAAATAACCCTTGCTGCTCCTGCTTGGGCTGCAAATAGACTAGTAAAAAAGAACAATTAAAAACATTTGCAATTAACAGCAAACAAAATATTAAATGGAACAAGCTAAAGTGAAGAATTAATGGATGGTTTACAAAAACGTGTAACATGGTTTAACCTCACCGCAGCATATATCATCAACCATACCACTCATGCTCATAAAGCACGATCCCGTAGTTCTTTCGCTCGTATTTATACAAAATTGTCCAATGTTGGAAAAGCTACAAAAGCTAATTAGCTGCAAAGAAATTGTTTGTTGTTTGACATCTATGGAAATAATGTAATCGTGTTATATATTTACAGTGAAGCAGTGTTGGCTCTATATCTCCACAGAAGAAAAAAAATAAAGATATCAAGAAACTTCAATTCTATATATCTTGTCTAAATCTATATGACATCTTGGTTGCACCCAAGTCAACAAAATGAACAAAGAAAGAGAAGTCTTGTATGGGCAGTCTCAAAGGTGGTCTTTTATCAGTTGTGGCATGTGGAAGAAGTGGGTTCAGAAGTGCTACTAATAAAGTTAAGTAACTGAATTTTGTCACTTGTTCTTCTAGATTTTTCTACAAAACAGGAATTGTGTTTAAACGCACAGACAGCACTAAACAAAATGAGGAAATAAGATAAAAGCAGAACTTCATCCCCCCAGCCCAACCCCAAAGAAGCACTCTTTTATCACTCCGTTTCTTTTTCATGTTGATACTTCTGTCATGAACTATTCAAAAATATAGTATCAATACTTACATTGTCTATTGCAGATTATCTTGATTTCAAAAATTCATCCCTTTAATCCAGCAACAAATCAGATGATACGTATGAAGAGATCAGAAGTTAGCATGTTTAGCTCCACTTTTATGATTCTTCAATGTGCTCATGTGTGTCTAACGAATGATTACTACTTTCTTTGTTCTTTTTTATACATTGCTGTCTTTGGCAAACCTAGGGAATTAGAGAAGATCAACCCTCACAAGTAGTTGGTTCAAAATTCGTACTTAGCTCAACTATGCATATATCATGGAAAATTCATACCACAAAAACAAATATATTAAGAAAAACTGATCAATTCACAAAACCAAACATCAATCAAATATTCATTTTCACCTTAGAATGCCAGTCCCACATCCTACATCCATAACAACTGATCCTCTAAGTAGAGAAGGATTTTCCAAAATAGCTTGTCTATAAGCATCAGTTCTTACCTGCAGAACCCAAAGAATCTGCCTGTAATTATCCATAAACATGAGCCCGAATTGACAAGTGAATATGCTTGTTCCCATATTAAAGCATATCCATAGCTTACATTCTAACAAAACCTCTAGTTTTATACCTTATCGCTGATCATATCTCTGTGGATGCCGAATGAACTGTATGAGCCAAAATACTTTTTATTTATATTCGTAATCTCATTCGCTGCAACCTTTGAAGAAGAAACAATATCTTCTGTGTTTTCAAAAGACGACATGCCATTGGTGACAGTGCTAACACCATTCTCCACTAACCTTCCTGAAGACTTTACATGGTTTGTACTTTCGTTAACAGTAAATTGAACTTCCTTTGGCCCATTTGCACATGGCTGCATGAGCTCGGATGCATATCTATCAGAAGAACCCTCATCATCAATGTTAATATGCTCAAACTGAGACAAATGTACAGCAAGTTCTTCTGAGTCAACAGGCGCAGCATCCTCTTCCTCATATTCAGCATCTTCATCAAAGCTGTATAACAGTGCATCATCTTGTAAAAAAGGGTTGAGATACTTCTCGTCGTCCCATGGAAGAATGCTTCCTTCAGAGGGGCGTTCCTCATGTAAGTGGTTTTGCAGTTCTTCCTTGGAATCGCACATCTTCCCGCAACTCCAACATTTGTTTGTCACCGTCTAGTAGAGCAAGAGATGAAATAACAAAACAAACTTTAAGGCCCCGAAAACTTGCAGTGAATTACACTGAATTCATTTCCATAAAGACGGATAAGATAGGCACAGAAAGCTCTGAATTTTACTTTGTGATTTTTACTTAGTTACTAGTCAATCCCTATATAATTAGAGATTAAAAAAGAAAAAGCAGAACAATCAACTGATACAAGTCATAGGACAATCAATATAATGTCGCTCAACTGTCCACCAGGCTAAGGCACGAGATTAGAAAACTCAGACACTAACTTCAGCACAAATTCAGAAATGATATTATCTTAACTGAACTTCACCAACATAGCAAAAGCACAACCATCAAAGAACCAAGTACACACACAAACAAAACTAACGGCAATCATTAACGTGAAATGAAAAAAAAAATAATCAAACAATCTCACGAGCTAAACCACATAAAAAACTTAGACTATCAATGCATACCTGACACCTAATATAATTGATGAGCTTGAAGCATCTATAGAAATCCAAGCTATATGCTTTCTTAATTCCATAGAAATCGAAATGGTGAGCCGAAGCGCAATGCTCAAAAAGCGAACTGCTGGAATTATAAAGAGAATCACAGAACAGACAGCGCAATTCTGGGTTTGAGCCTTGTTCCTCTTCAGCGTCGTCTTCGACTTCCCAGTCATCCCAATTCTGATCTTCAACTTCATCTTCTTAGCCTCATTACCTTCATGTCTACACAACGGGCCAAATTAGATGCATACCCATCAAGAAAGTTCAGATGCCGTGTTAAGTTCATCTTTGCAACGGTGAGTTTCTCTTCTTCTCCACGGTGAGTCGCCATTGTGAAGTGGCGAAAATGTTTCGGCTGTCCGTTTCTTAAACCCTAAACCCTTTCAAGAGCAGAAAGCCGAAAGAATATGGAGAAATATATGTTAACTAACCCGAGATATTACGCCAGGGTTTAAATGAGTTATGTTGAGAATTAGAGGAATATTAGGACTAAGTACATTTATCACCTTGAGCTGTGAAGACAACCTTCAACTATCAAATATAACAAAAACGTCCTTATTATAACCATTGCATATCAAATATATTGACGCCGTTAAATAAAAATAAAGTACTCATTTTCTATTACATGTAAGTTAAAATTGTTGAGTTATTTTACATGTCTAATATTTACTCTTATTTCAAAATTGTTTTTTTAGTGCTAAAAAAACAAAGTATTTTTAACTATTTAGAAGTTTACTTTTCTACACGTGACAGCTCACAAATGCATTTGCGTTTTGCCTAAAGAGTAGCTTACGCAATTGCACTGGGAGACATTTCTCATGCACTTGTGAATGGTTTGTGCTGAATTTTATAAAATAATGTATTACAAGTAAGTGCTTCGCTTACTGCTTGATGATAATTTGATATGTTTGCTATTTCGAAAGGGGATGTGATGAGGGAGCATTGCTCCTAGATAAGCACAACTATAGTCGGACGAGAACTCTATTACTTGTAAAAAAAATTGTTAGAAAATCCTAATTTTCACTTTTTCATTTCTCCCAAAATGGGCCATGTATCATTCATTGAACTAACAATTCTCACATCTTTAGCTCAAGTTTCTGACAAACGGCACCAATTATGTATAATGAAGTCTAGTAGCACCACACAAATTGAAGGATCCTCCGTGTTTTCTAAGATAATCGATGCACTAACTTGCAAACACGTGTTAATATTATGATACTTAAATCAGTGAGATGTTTGAAATAATAAAATAGGAAATTCGTAAGATTTTTCAACTTTAACGTATCACAAATGCATAAGAGCCATTGGCTAAAAAAAAAAAAAAGAAGATGTTGAGATTGGCATTCATGTACGAAGAGTGGAAAATGAGTGGACTTTCGATAAACTTACTGAAAACATGTGTTACTTCTTTATGCTACTTGAATTTCTATTTATAGGAATAAGCTTTGTGAGAATTATGGGTGGTGAGGAGTGGTTAAGATATAATCAGTTATTTAAAATGTCTATCTTGTTGAGATAATTTTTATTCATATGCTTGCCACGTCATATGGACCCGCGCCAATGAGGAGAGGAACCGTCAATTCAATAAAAAAATATGTTAAAATAAAGGAGGTGGTTATATGTCATCTTTATCCAATAATCCCTATTCGGCACGACATCCCTGTTGTTATGCTTTATTGATGAGGTGTCATCCAACGTATAAAATACTATTGAAGTGTGTATGATAAGATGGATATGCCCTCGACTTGTTATAACTAAGCATGAACTAGGTGTTGTTCGGCCAACAAGTAGGTAGAAATTTGGCTAATAGGGTCAGTGATGTTTTAACCTATTGGTTCTGGAATACTTGACTCCGACTCCTTAGTATTTTATTTTCTTTTCCTGGATTTTGCCATTGAACTTTGGAGAAATGGATACCCTAGGCAATAATTATTAGAATTGGTCCCTTAAATCTAAATTTTCTCTTCATGCCCATATTACTTTGTGCAAGTGCAATTTAGATAATATACTTGGAAAACATACTTTCAGTTGTATTTGCATTAGTAATTATCTTCAAAAGTCCTATATCAATTTATCCCTTCTGTATTTTTTAAAATAAAACGATTTATCCTCATATCAAGGGGGTGAATTGCTAATTATTTTTTCATAGAAGATAATTTGTACATTTATAATATAACACGAGGCTAAAGTGCAATTTTCCTTTTTTATAATATGTTAGAGGTGCACAATATTAAGAATATGTAATTCAAAATATGCTAAAAATTGACAAATTAACATGAATAAATGTAGATAAAATGCAATAAGGATCGTACATAGAATTATTCCACGTTTAAGTTAAGACTTAAATCACATTCTAACTATACATAGAAACAAATAATTAAGAAAAAGCAAAAAACTTGACAAAAGCAAATAGAAAAATATGAAAATGATTTTTCAAAAAAAATATCATCTTATATCGAATTCTTGAAATAATAAATCAACTAAAATTCAACAATAGAAGTAGAACTCTCTTTCAATTCCAACTAAACAAACTTTCCTGTTTATGTCATTTATTGCGTAGAAAATGGATTGGATGTCGTTTGGGTGAGAATATGTGAATATACTCATTTCAACATGAAATACTGGTGGAATTATGAAGATATTGCAAGAGGATAACCTTACGACAAAGACCACTTTGTTCTGTCATATAATGTCTTATTTGATAAAACTTTTGGTAAGATTTCATTTTAAAAAGTAATTGGGTAAATTACGGAAATGCAAAAACCCAAATATTTCCAAATCTTTTTTCGTTTTTTTCGAGATAATTTGAAGTATGGAGCTAACAAATTGAATTTAATCATTCTCAGTAATAAATGTATGTAGATTTTTACGAGTTTGGAGCTCAAAATTTAAGTATGCAACAATAAAAAATTACTAATTCAACTGAATAGTTTCAAATTTTTGAACTTGAAATATTATATTAGTTTTATAAAGTTATATAGTATGAGAAAATCGAATTATTTGAATAGCCAATACAATCGGGCTAGAAACGAGATATTGCTTCGTTGGCAAAATTAATGCCTTTATGATCAAAATATTATATGTTCGAGTTCTATCAATATTCGAGTGTTCAGTGTTTATTGTAATAAAAAGTTACTCATCACTTATATATTTGAAGTTGACAATTGACGTATATTAATGATTAATTATTAAAATAAATCGGTACATGAGGGTGCGGCTTAGGCTAATCGAACCGCCTTTTTATCGTATTTCACACTATTTTTCTATTACTTGTACATCTCTTATTTCAAATCTCTGCTGCATGTGTAGACAGATAAATCCGCACAGTTCAGTTCACATCTGAAGTTCCATTGAATTCAACTCCTTTCTTTTTCTTGTCTAAAGACCCATCTTTCCACCAAGATTTAGTCTCTACTCAATTGGGGTTTTACAGCCCTTTTGACTTGTAAAATCTTGCACCATTCTACTTAGTATTTCAAGAAACCCACAATTCCCAACTGGAATCCGCTTTTCGGTGGATCATTGCAGTCCAAATACTACTACATTTTCGCGAAATCTTGCTC
>NC_026145.1:14531441-14578202 GCF_000512975.1 Sesamum indicum | reverse complement strand
GGTTACTACTATCAAGTCGCTATGGATGAGTATGTGCCCTTACTTAATTCTGGATCTTTCTTTAAATCTCATGTCATTGTGCATGCTGTGCATTGAATTTGGCAGTTTTTCCAATTTATCACTAGTTATTAGTGATTAATTTGAAATCTTGCATTTTATTTTGGATCCCTGATTGCAGATTCTTAGTTTGTAGGTTTATTCTAAGTAACTTTGGGCCTACTTGATGTGGTTGGGTATTGATTGATTGCTTTAATGAGTAAAAAACATTTCAATGATCTTTCCAGTAACCAAATAATTGTTTATCTGCTTCTAGGGAGAATGAAGTCGAACTTTTACAAAGATATCGACGGGACAGGCGCGTTCTGTTAGATTTTATACTCTCTGGTAGCTTGATAAAGAAGGTCGTAATGCCTCCAGGTGCTGTCTCATTAGATGATGTCGATCTGGATCAAGTCAGTGTGGATTATGTTCTCAATTGTGCCAAGAAAGGTGATCAATTTTGATACAAGTTTCTCTTCTTTTGTGCTGAATATGTAAGAAATGAACTGTAAGCATGACAAGCGCTAAAGTTTCCTCATTGGGGTTGATGACTGTAGGTGGTATGCTTGAACTGTCAGAAGCTATTCGAGATTACCATGATGCCACTTTATTCCCCAGCGTGGTAAGATTAGGTTTACTGAATTCAAAGTTTAGTTAACTGGTTTTAGGTGCATGTTTCAGTGCTCTCTTTGAATTATACAATTTCTCCCTTTTGCATGCTTGACATTTTTGTGTTGTTGGAGGCAAATTTTGGCTTGCGCATTTTTCATCCTTCTAGTTTCCTTCTCCCAATTATATTTAATTACATTCATACTCGAGCATGCAGAAAAGTCGGTATCCTCTTTTAACTTTTGTTATAATTTCAAAAAAGAATAATGCAGGTTCCACTGATGAATTCTTTCTAGTCACGGATCCCACAGCTTCAGGTTCTCCTCCCCGAAGGGCGCCTCCGTCTGTCCCTGTTGTGGTTCCAACACCAATTTTGTCCAGCCTTTCTATTTCGGAGCCTCTTGAGAGTGAACAACTTGAGGAGTCACCAAGCCTGTTGAAGTCCCAATCTCTCAACTCTTCACAAGTTAAAGAACTGACAGTAGATGACATTGATGATTTTGATGATGATGTTTTGGAGGAGGTTGAAAGCCGTAGATATTCCAGAAGAGTTTTAAATGATGCCTCTGATGTTGTTCTTGGATTGCCTTCATTTGCTACTGGTAAACGTTGCTCGTGATAGTCTAGTGTGGAATCTTGGAGTTCGTCCTTTTATCGGTGCTCTCATAGTTCTTACTACCTGTAGCTCTACTAAAACAACTTTCTGTTTGGGAGCCTTTGAACAAATGGAGTTAAACTGTTGAATCATGTTCTTTTTAGCTTGTTTTCCTTGGTACAGTCGATTCATGTGATTTGTTTGAATTTTAATCCTTTTCACATTGAAAGGATTCAATCGGTCGAGAATATATCTTTTAGGTTCAGTTTATCAGTGTGTTAGTAGAAAGAATCTTTATAGAGTTAAACTCTTTATGATTGAATAAGAATCACTGTAACCAATCTTGTTTGTTCACATTATCACAGGCATTACAGACGACGATCTCCGAGAAACTGCATATGAAATCCTCCTTGCTGCAGCTGGAGCTTCAGGGTATCTTTCTATTTTTGTTTTTTTTTGACCTTTTATCTTTTATCCTCTTTACATAACTGATTGATTTTGTGTTTCTTGCTTTTTCTCATGCTCAAACAGGGGGCTTATCGTTCCATCAAAGGATAAAAAGAAAGAGAAGAAGTCTAGATTGATGAAGAAGCTGGGGCGAAGTAAGAGTGAACACGTAGTGATGCAATCTCAGAATTCTCATGGTTTAGTTGGCCTGTTGGAGACAATGCGTATTCAGATGGAGGTACAAAGTAATTTTCCTACATATATATCTCCTCAAATGTTCATGGACCTTACTGTCACCTGGTTACAGGAAACAGATTAAGTTTTCCTCCAACATTTATTCGAGTTTGAAGCTTGAGTATGCCTCAGAGCCTTGGATGTAATTATGTCTTAATAATTGAGATGAATGAAGTTCGAAATCAAATTTTTACTCCCTTAGCTGGAAAACCAGTGAATTTGGGTACTCATTAGGATAACACTAGCTCTGCCGAGGAACTTCTAACATAATAGCTCCTAATTGTTTCTTTGCCATCTTTCTCCTCTTCTCTTTATAATTTGGATGGTTGAGGAAGTATTGGTTTGTTACTAGGAAACCCAGGAGTCTTTCGTTCTCATTTTCATCTTTTGCTTTTGCCTTTTCCACTATTTAGAACACCGAGAATGTGTTTGTTTTTCCCATTTTGAACAAAAATACAAGTTTTAATTTCGTACTTGTGACTATTTATTCAGACATTAAACACCTATTTAGTTAAAGTAGGAACCATGTCATTAATGGTGGATATGACTGTTCCACTAATTTTAAAATAAAATCCACTACATAATTAAAGAATAACTTCTCTTTCTATAATGGGATCCATAACAAACTAAATAATAATTTCTCTCAACCCGACATAATTTGACTGATAAGATATGAAGAAGATAAATTGGTCCCTTATATTTAATATTGAGCTAAGGTATCAATTTTAACCCAATGAAGTTGAGATTTCTATGCTATATCAAAGCACACTTTTGTTTTCCCACAAAATAAATGCAATAATAAGAATGAACAAAAAGATGATGACAATGGAAAACAAATGAAAATGATAACCAATGAGGCCTTAGTTAAGAAGTTTAATCCTATGCCAGTTAACTTTTTAGCCTCTGGTATGGCATCTAGGTCAGATAAGATTGGAGCTTAAGGTCCCTGACTGCAAGAGTTGCTGTAAATAAAAATTCTCTTTGTTGATTGGCAAATTGCAATGCAGCTAGAGACCCTTTGAAGATATGAAGTCCCTCAAAGAGAAAGGCCATGGCTTTAGTTTTCAGAATATCGAGGGTCTGTTTATTTAGAAGGACTTCAATTCTCGCTAAGGGATGAATGCTACGAGGCATGCTTAACACATGTAAGTCGGATAGGAATGGGATTGAGGGAATTTGAACAAATTCAGAACTGTGAAATGTGGTTTCCTCAGCTAAAAATTCAATATTTAGGTTAAAAAAAAGTTCAAACAGAGGAAAATATCCTCAAAGGCATTTTTAGTTATTTTTATAGGAAAAAGAGCAAAAGGTTTCAAATTTTGTTGGTTAAAATGCGGGGAGATATAAAGGCTGCATAGACTTGGTTCCTGTAAACTCAATTTCCATCCCTCTATTAGAAAGTTAGCTAATAAATTATTTCTGCAGCATTTTTGAATAAGGTAACTGCTAGACCTTTTTGTTTACAAAGTGATTTTCGCCTTGGAGGAAGTGGACTGGAGAAGACTGATAAAAGATCAGCTGAATTTTCTTGACTTGTGGTCATTATGAACTCTGTAGGCGCTTGTGCATGGAAAGGAGTGCTTGGTAGAGCAAATAATCTATCCTCGAAAGTATATGTAGTAGGAAAGAATAAGCATTTTGGTTTTGGTCATGCAGGTTTGTGTTAAGTTGTTTAAACCAGTGTTGTCTTATTGATCCATCTCGCTTCTTTAGATTGGTGAGTTGCAGGTAGTTTGGGTTGATTTTCAACCATTGTTGCAAGCTATGTTGTCATCTTCATTTCTGCTATTTCCTTTTCGTCGTTGTATTTCTAAGTTTGTTTTGTTATTGTGTCCTTGCATAGTACTTTTGAGTTTTGTCTTTATTTTGTTTTTTTTCCAAGCTTCATATTTGCTAGCTCTTTTGCTTTCTGTTTCTTTTTCCTTTTCAGATTATGAATTAGTGTTTGGTTCTTAGTGATCTTAAATTTAATTTTATATTCGTCTATGCTGAATGACATTTCTGCTTTTGTGTGGAGAAATGTCAGTTGAATAATGACAGCTGCTATTACCTCGGCCTTCACCAAGCTTCAGTTTCATTTTTGTAGTACTGTTTATTCAACATTGTCCTTTAGCTTTGAAGCCTGTTTCGTATAGTTGTCCAATTCATACTTACAATTCATTGATTTGGATGAGTATGAAACAGATTTCGGAGGAAATGGACATTAGAACAAGACGGGCACTTCTCAGTGCCATGGTCGGAAAAGTTGGGAAAAGGATGGATACTCTGTTGATCCCATTGGAATTATTATGTTGCATATCACGAACAGAATTCTCAGACAAGAAGTCCTATATAAAATGGCAGAAGAGACAAGTGAGTTTTCTGTCTCCACTTTCTTTTGTAAGATCATATCCCTCTCTCTCTCTTCCTCCCTCGTCATTTTATCTTCTTTTTCTTGCTTTGTTTTTGTTTTCTCCCCCCATATTTTTCTTTGGGGTTGGGAGTTTTGGAGGTTTGAGATTTTCTCTTGGTTTTGTGAGGGTGAGGAGTGTGTGCAGCTGTTAAGATTTGTCAAAGCAAAGATTATGTTGATATTCATTAATATAACTTCCCTTTTATTACCTCTTTTTAAATACTCTTTCCATTTGGTGTCAGTCCAGTTAAATATGTTGGAGGAAGGGCTTGTAAATCACCCTGTTGTTGGATTTGGAGAATCTGGGAGAAAAGCAAGCGATTTGAGGATTCTACTGGCAAAGATTGAAGAGTCTGAGGTGTGTCCGAATACTTTTAACTTCATTCTTCCTGGATATTGACATTTATCTGGCATCCTTTTTAATGATTTTTTTGAACTTGGTTAAGCACATCTTCATTTCTGAGAAACTTGGTTGTCTTTATCTGTGGTCTTCATCTATACTTCACCCGTACAGGCAGTGTCCTTGCTTAACCTTTCTCAACTAACTCATCCATCTGCAAACTTATTAGCTTCTGAGTATATCTAGTCTGTTGCAGGCTCATCTATGTGAGTCTGCTTATTGTCTCCTGAAAGTAGTGAGTCATGGTCATTTGCAGTGTGATTCGACTAAGCAGTATAAATTATCTGTGTTTTTTATTCCAATTCTCTTCTCTCCGTTTTTAAGGTTTCATTTGTTTTTGTTAACTTCTTTTAGATCTTTGCTGTTCATGTGATATTCCATTAGGTAACAGGTAATTCTGATTAGTTTTTTAATCACTTATACCACAATTACTTTATTATTAGACGCCTTTGATATTTTATTATTAGACGCCTTTGATATTCAGGAATGTCCTTTGTACTGATTAGAGTTGCTGTATGGGCAGTTAGCAGGTTTCCTTTTGTATCTCACTCTAAATTAT
This sequence comes from Sesamum indicum, assembly GCF_000512975.1. Taxonomy (NCBI): domain Eukaryota; kingdom Viridiplantae; phylum Streptophyta; class Magnoliopsida; order Lamiales; family Pedaliaceae; genus Sesamum; species Sesamum indicum. The sequence continues at coordinate 14,572,927 of NC_026145.1, read as the reverse complement.
GTTTATTTTTTCAGTCTCTTCCATCAGCTACCGGTGATCTTCAACGGATGGAATGTTTGAGGTCTCTGAGGGATATTGCTATCCCACTTGCAGAGAGGCCCGCAAGAGGTGATTTAACTGGTGAAATATGCCACTGGGCAGATGGTTATCACCTGAATGTCAGATTGTATGAGAAACTACTGCTCAGTGTCTTTGATGTTTTGGATGAGGGCAAACTTACAGAGGTTACTGGAATATTTTCTGTTTTTCTTTAACAATTTGTGATGTATAATGATGCTGAATATGCTGAAAATCAATCCTGGAGTTTTGAAGCTGAATCCAATCATTTTCTTTAAAAGAGAAAATTGGTGGACTTTTGGTGCTTCTACAACTTTGACTGACTTCTAAAGACATTACCTATTATTTCATTCTTTCTTGGGAAAAAGGATCAGATGCTCGAAATGTACAATCTCATGATTACTTCGTCCTTCTGAATAACACAACTTCGTTATGGCAGGAAATTGAAGAAATGTTGGAGCTTTTCAAGTCAACCTGGCGTATTTTAGGAATCACAGAAACAATCCATTACACTTGCTATGCATGGGTGTTATTCCGGCAGGTATTACACTGAAGAAAATTTTCAGGAATTTATTAGAATAATTTGCTTTATAAATGCATGAATTTCCAGATCAAATGGATGGATGATGGCTAACGCTCGCTCTTTTTCTCTCTTAGACAGAGAGTCTATCCAGCCATCTGTTTTGGTTTTCTTTTCGTTCTTCTCATCTCATTCTTTTGTCCCATTATTGTGATTAAGTCTACCACAACTGTGTGAGTCTTTTAGCGGACAACAGGTGAATCGGATATTATTCCCACGTGGGAGATGATTTAAGTACCAACTAAACAACTTCTCCTTTTATCTAGACATTCAAATTAAGAGTGACAGAAGTTGAAAATAAATTAAAAAACAACTACTAAATGCAAAGGTTAACTAAAATTGAAGAATAGAGAGAAAAAGCTTCTAGGATTCAGATTTCATCTGCTAAATTCACTTAACGAATTCGAAGCTAGATTGAATGAACAAATTCAGATTTATTACAATGATAAAATCATCTAAGGCATATGTGGATCCTTTACATTTATTGATAGCTCACACTGGTACGTGTTTATGTGTAATTAAACCATCATAGTTTAGTACTTCTATGAACTACTGTTAAACTTCAGTTTTTTTCATCGTTTAACACCTTAGACATGTAGATGTCCAATTATCTCCATGTACCAAAATCAGAGACATGAAATGACAAAACGTATTTTTCAATCAATCATGGGCTTTTAATTAATCAAAGAAATTATAGTGACTATTGCTTAGGATGATGGGATTAGCTACTCATAGAAAAGAAAAACATTGAATTAATCATAAAATGTTTCAGAAAGATCTATCAGGAAAATAAAGAGAGGAAGAAGTCGTTGTAAGAAAGCTGTCATATCTTGTTGAAAGGAGGTGATGTTGATCCAATGTACTGGATGCATAAACCCTGCATTATCCACCTGTATCAGAAAAATTCGATCTCTTTCCCATCAATTTGTAAAACTAAACTTGCTCACAAAAGACTAATAGTTGATTAGAAGGTAAGTCTGAGATTAATTTACTAAAGTCCATTACAACTTGGTCCTTTTTGCTGAGGTCAATAATGTAAGTACTCATAAAGATTGGGAGAAATGGAAAGTCCTGCATTTTGTATTTGTTGCAGTTTTGTGCGGTATTGTACATTTTTTTATAACTTTTAAAAATTATTTCCCAAATTTATCCCTCTCATTTTTTTTTTTCGAATGTCCCAGAATAAGACTTTCTCCCCTAACATGGAACTCGATTCTAGATCTGCCTCTTAGTTTAAGTAATAATGTGACACAACTAACTTTCTGCCTCTACTTTTGAGTGCAATAATGTAAACATAAGCAAAATTTACTTTTTCAATCATCTAAAACTTTGTGGTCAAACCAGAAAAATTGAAAATGGGATGGGTGGGAGTATGTAATTATCTGTGCATGTCAAATACTTTCATATGCTATGCTCCAAGCTTGGTTTTATTGCAGTCAGCATTCAGATCATGTGGGCTCCTGACCGTGTGTGTTATATAGTTCAAGTTACTTTTTGCTATCTGATTGGCCACGTTCCTATATATGTATTAAAATTTAACCACAACCACCTACATGCATTACAGTTTGTCATGACTGGTGAACAAGATATCCTGCAACATGCTATTGACCAGTTGAAGAGAATACCTTTAAAGGAGCAACGGGGCCCACAGGAAAGGTTGCACTTGAAAAGCTTGAGTTGCAGAGTTCAGAGTGAGAAGGGATTTCAGGAGTTAACTTTCTTGCAGTCATTCCTTTTGCCTATTCAAAAATGGGCTGATGCACAGCTGACAGATTACCATCTTCATTTTGCTGAGGTCTTTCAAATGAATTTTAGTATTTATTTTTCAGTTGATTGATTGTAGACAATAGACATGAATTATGTTAATTTTTACATCATTTGTGCATATTTTGACTGCTATCATTTAATTTTATTCAAGATCCAATTATCTTCAAGTGGAGGCCGACTTAATGTTTCACGTGAACATAGCTGTAAGAAATTTGTTTTTCCTTGATACCATTTCCTTTCTAGGACTTAGTTCAAGGTTTAAAATGATGACTAAATCTTTTTAGGAGTCAATTTTTTAACCTTAGTCCAGTACCTCAACTATGAATCTTCAAGCTTATCTGGCCACCAGACTTTATCTTCATAGCTTAAGAAACTGCTAAGTTGAATTGAAGGGAAATGAGATTCTTCTTAACTGGGTGTCTTTGATTTAAGTTAGCACAGCTATCTGGCTGTTTTTTTTTTCCATCCCTAACTTAAAAGTGAGTATGGATTACGTGAAATCATTAACCTTATGCGCTTTTTCAGCTATATCTTACTCGTGTTCGGAAAAAAGGTAGTTTGGTTAATTCAATGAAAAAGGGCTATTTCTACTTGGTTATGTTGTTGCCTCATATCCTATCTATTGTTTCCCTGAAAAAGATAGGCTGTCAATTCTTTTAAGAATATACAAGACAATAATTTTACTCTTGATGTTTTAAGATTGAGATTTCATAAATGAGTGACTGCCTGCTGAGATATAGGTGCATCTAACTGAAATTTATTGGGATAAACATGTTTTCTTGGTACTCAACTAGTTCTACGCTGTGATCTGATTAGGATGTTTCTCTCCCGATAACATTGAAACCTACCCTGGCTAATTCTCCATTTCAATTGTATGTGTATTGTGTGAAAAGTGATATCTGGAAAAACAAGATCTGTGTGGAAACCAAGAAAATGAGATATTGGAAATACTTCCCAAAAGATTACTGTATGTCTTGTACATCCTTTATTTCTCTTGATGCTTTGAATTGATCTATCCAAATACTCAAAGTTTAATCTATAAAACACTTGTGAGTGTAAGTCATTCACAGCATAGGAAAAGTTCAGAATTATAGATGCATTTAATCTGCACTGTGTTGAGAAATATACAACAACCTTTACTTCCCATTTAGTAGTTGATCTGTCTTACATCCTTGATTGTTAAAATTTCAGCAAAATGTCAAATTTGTACTCCCTATGTATTTCACTCATGGTTATTCCTTTTCAGTGATATTACTTATCATGAATCATGAGTGAAATTTTTCAGACAAGGAACTCTGGGAGATCATATATCTGTGTATTTGATTGCTTTACTTGCTTCTCTTGTTCTCTTTAGGGATCAAAACTGATGGAAAATGCAGTAGTTGTTGCCATGGTTGCTCGGAGGCTTCTTCTCGAAGAACCTGAGTTGGTATTACGGTTTTCCTTGGTTAATCTCTTTTTTTTTGTTCTGCCCTTGGGAATCTTCAAGTTGATGTTTTTTATATTGTCAGATTTTCCAGTTTTTCTCTGTCCGATTGCAATTTGCTAAAAAATTGAAAAAATGGCTTAATGCGCCATGTCTCTTTGTTCTTACCCATTTGCCCCTAATTTGAGTCCCAGGTTTCACATATGATGATTGCTTTAGTTAATTTTCCTTGCAGTGGGAGGAAAGTCAAAAGAGAGTAAGTCTGTGAAGTGAAACAAAAATGATGAAGTATTAATATGAAAACTAGTTGATGAACACCATGTATTCATGCATGTGACTGATTCATTACAGTCTATATGAGCCTAACAACAACATTAAAGCTAAAACTTTAGTTATTGCTTGCAGCCGATGCAGGCTGCACCTCTCACAGATGCAGAGCAAATAGAGATGTATGTGTCATCTTCAAATAAACATGCATTCGCCAGAGTAAGTAGTTTAATCCAAATTGTTTGATTTTTGAACTCTGTTAGTTTGATTGTTGATATTAGGTAATTCTTATGCTGAAGTTTGCCATGGATAATTTTAAGATCTTACGATTGAACTGACGAAAGAAGATTGGTGATTGAATTGTATTAGGGCGAGTTAATTATATTCAGGCGGCACTTTCCTTTGATGCTCAATTGAAATGGATAATGCTCAATAGTTCTTGACAAACCTATATAAAGCAAAGACTAGGTTAAGTAATGAACTTTCCTTTTTGACAAGTATGGTTTGCATATAATGTATCCATATACTCCTGAGATCTGCAAGTCCTGTTTAGGCAGATAATGCTAGATATGCTTAATGGTATACCATACAGATATGATACATAGGGATTAGGGAGAGAAGAAGAGAGGGGCTTGATAAACTAATGAGGAAACATGCTTTGCTGTTTCACTATCTCATGCACTATTTCCTGGACTTCCTGATCTTCTGGATTTAGTATGCAAGTATAGTTACATTTTTAAATCTAAATTGTAGTGTCCATAATCTCCATGTCATAAAAGCATTGATGGGCAGCATTAGTATCCTGTTTCACCTGACTGAAGTAATGTGTTCTTTTTAATTATTCGTGACGTTCTTACTAATCAATGTCTAGGAAGTATCTTGATTTATCTGGATGATCTTGCTGTCTTTTTGGCATCTAGCTTTATATCCAGCTTCATCAAACACCTTAACCTGATTACCACCATCTAATTCCTAGAACATTGTAGCATTTTGTTGGTTACAACAAACATGCATTGAAGGACGGGTTAGAAGGCCTAATCCTGGAAGCTATGATTCATGTTTTATTTAGTTGTACTGCCCATTGTAATTGTTAAATCTAAACCCTCCACTGAGTTTGGTTGTTTCATGATCTTATGTGTTGCTGAAGTCACTCTGTCTGTACTTCGAGAAAGTTGCTATTCCATACATCGGAATAGGAGAAAGTTCCTTACTTTATCTTGATTTCCTTCTTTACAGATTATACAGGAAGTTGAAGCATTATCTGACACAACAAATGAACATCCCTTGGCATTACTTGCTGAACAGACAAGGAAGCTTTTGAGAAAAGATACGACCATGTATTTACCCATATTAACCCTGCGGCATCCGAATGCAAGTGCCGTTTCAGCATCTCTTATACACAAGCTTTATGGCATGAAACTGGTAAGCTTGCATCTTTGACAGTTCTTCACCATGGTGAGCAACATGTTATTCTAACTATTTTAATTTCTTCAGAAACCATTTGTTGATAGTGCTGAACATCTTACGGAGGATGTAGTATCTGTGTTTCCGGCTGCTGATAGTCTTGAGCAAAATTTAGTTGCTGTCATCACATCTACCTGTCAAGAGGGCACTGCAGAGGCTTACCTTAAGAAACTAAATTTGTACAAGGTGAGGGGTTGCCTTTAAAGTATTCATTCGCCTATTAGTCTTTGGAGTAGATTATGCCAATCAAATTATTTTCTGCACTATACCCGAGGTATGCTGATGTAAATTTTGGGCTGAATAAATAAGATTACATAGTGGTGATGATATATGTGGATGGTTATTGTGGTTTGGAGTACAAAGTTGTGGTAAAAGCTGTAGCTTGGTATTTCTAGATTTATGGAGAGGACCATGAGAGTTTCAGTATAATACGATGCATCTACATCAGAAAAATGTCATTTGTTCCTTGATCCTTAGTCTGCCAGTCTTCAGCTTATTGGAAGGAATGACTCAATGGTAGATGTTGATTCTCTATTAAATGTTTGAGGAATCCTTGCTACGGATTCTGATCTCAGATCATTGAAGACCTCCTCCAAAGTCTGTTCTTGTCCTCGAGGGAATTCCATGAAAAAACTAAAAAAAGGAAGATGAAAAACAGAAAGAAAGAAACAGGGAACAGAGGAATTAACAAGGCTTGGCCATGAATAATAACAAATAATTGTAAGATTTCCTGGAGAGGCTTTTAAGATGGATAAAGTGCCAACTCAAAAAGTGACTTGATTTACTTTTCTTAAGTTATAGCTGGAAGTGTACGCTAATGTTGCAGGAAAGGATAGAGGCAACACTTAGCTTTGATGGAATTGTGTTGCAAGTGGGAATTATTGCTTCATTTTCTATGAGCTGAAGCAGGCAGAGACTGCAGAATAATACTTGTTCCTAGATCAACTAGTTTAACTGCACATATTCCATGATACTTATTTCTATTGTAAATTGATTACTAAATAAAGAATTCAGGTTTTAAATAAAATAAATGGATTTAATTGATAAACTAAATTGCGATGGTAATTTCACTTCCACAAGCAAAGATATGCTTCTATTATTACTTCTTGTCTCAATGCACTTGGTAATATCAACTGTTTCCATGTGTAAGTTACCCTTTTTCTTTAATAACGAGCTTTTTACAGAAATAAACTCGATGCGTTTTTGTAACTTTATTTCTCATCTCATGCGTTTTTGTAATAAACTTTTAATATTTAATCTTAACATTTTGGAGCCAAAGTGAGTTCTTTAGTGTAATATTTGACATATACTATTTTTATCATTCAGATTGAGACTATATCTGGAACATTGGTGCTGCGTTGGGTCAATGCGCAACTTGCAAGAATCTCAGCTTGGGTTGAACGTGTTATTCAACAAGAGGTAATGATCATTCACTATTTTGTCACTCACTAGTAATAAAGGGATACACATACAGAGTAATGTAAAATTGATGTATTCTCTCTCCATATTGCTTTTTAAATGAATTGTGTGGACGTGGAAATTAGAAGTTTTAATATTCTTTATCTTTAGCAATTGTCCATTCTGAGGTTAGACATCTATGCTAGCAGGTGAATCTGGTTATGCGTTGATATTCGTTCATTGACAAAATAAATGTTGATGTGCCTTAATGCACAGAGTGTGACTTACAGTTGAATTTCTAAAATTGTATTTACCTTTCCCCTAGTGTTTTTTATTTAACAATGTTTTTTCGTATCTACTTTAAATTAAGAGATGCTGCCTTAATCTATCCAGTTGCAAACATGTGATGTATAATCTCCTAGTTAAGTTGTTTACTATTGTAAGTATAGGAGTGGTTTGTTCTTCCAATTTCCCATATGTAGTAGCGCCTAAACATTATTTTCACAGTTAACTAAAAATATGTATTAACCAAATCAAGCTCATAAATATCTTGGATTATATTAGAAAAATCATGTTTGCTGCATAGTTTCTGTGGAAATACAATGGCAATAATCAATTCTGTCTCTGATGCATAAGGCTGCTAAGAATAACAAGTTGAAATTGAGTATTATAAGTAAACATAATATTCACCTCGATGAAATGCATGCCTGTCTTGGATGATCAGAACATTTAACAGGTTATATGATAAATAGGTTTGGAGCACTCAGTTTCCAGTCTTTTGCTGGATAGCTGGATGATCTTACTGTTTCTTTTGTAATTTTGATTTTTTAACCTGGGGATGTCTGTTATTCTGCAAGTTTCTTTATTTCCTCTTGTTGTGTGCAAGTAATGAATGCTTAGCACTTGCTTTCAGAATTGGGCCCCAGTCTCAGTTCAGCAAAGGCATGGAAGTTCAATCGTTGAGGTCTACAGGATTGTTGAGGAGGTTCGCATATTTACAGTACCCTTAGTTATTTTGGGCTTGCCTTTTCAGATTATTTCCTTATCTTGGGCTTGCCCTATTAATCGAAAACAAGCAGGAAAAGGAGAAAATTATATGTAGTTTTTCCACCTTTTTAGTAACTGTTAACTGTCAAAATTCAATGATGCTATCATGTGATGATAAAGCTGAAATGGGGCCTATCTTTCATCTTTCTTGGCAGACGGTTGATCAATTCTTTGCTCTTAAAGTTCCAATGAGACCAGGGGAACTGAGTAGCCTCTTTCGTGGCATTGATAATGCATTCCAAGTATATACAAAGCATGTTGTTGGCAGCCTAGGTACTACATTCATCTTTTGTTTGATGCCAAATGTTGTTTCATTTTCTATATGTTTGAACTTGAATGCCTTCATGAAAGCTGTGTATGAAAATTCCAAACAACTACACAGTTGTTTTGAGTTCTTATAAAATGTGAAAATAAATGGTTTTAACCTCCAAAGTTCTGAAACATCTTCCTTTTCTCCTGAGCAGTATTATACTATACATGCTAAATCAATTTGATCCAGTCTTTCATTGAGGCGAAAGGGGTTTTAATGGGAGAAAATATATGGTATAATTGCAAGATTAGTGCAATGTATCTACGGTATCTGATTGTAGCTTGTAATCCGAATTACTTATTCTCCATATGGTAGATAATGAGCTCAGTGAACTAATGTAATATTTGAATTTTATGTTCATGGCATTTCAACTTGGACTTGCTTACCCTTCGAGCTATTCAGTTGTTTATGTGAGATTCTTGCTTGCAGTTGATTTGTCAACATATGTTTGTTGTTTATATTTCTCCAAGGTGGAGTGCTTTATGTGATTTCCCACTTAAGTTCTGGCATTTCTTGATTGTTTGGAGATCTTGGTTACATTACTTTAAACTTAAGACTCAATTACTTGTCCTTGAAGTTTCTATTCTTCTGTACTAATCCTGCAGCTGACAAGGAAGACATAATTCCACCTGTGCCCACTCTTACACGATACAGGAGAGAAAGCGGAATCAAAGCTTTTGTCAAGAAGGAACTAACAGATCCAAGGCTGCCTGAAGTTAGAAAGTCAAATGACGTCAATGTTTTGACGACACCAATACTTTGCGTTCAGTTAAATACCCTTTATGTGAGTTCAAGCTACATTATTTTTCACCTCTGTACCTGTCACCTGTTTCTTTCTATCCCCCACCCACCCACCCACCGCACACACCCAAAAAAAAAAAATAAAAGAAGAAAGAAGAAACAAATAGAGAAGAAAACCAAGATTATACTTTCCTATATATGATTGTTACTTAGCTCCAATTTGTAATTGTTTTCTTGTTTCGAAGTTCTTGGTGATCAACAGAGCACATAAATCGATCTCTTGTTTCAAAAGATCAAGAGACAAAAGGATATATGCATAAAGCTTCCTGCACATTAAACATCTTAATATGAAGATTCTCTTCCTCTCCCTTCAGAAAAGTGTGAAGAACCCATGGTGACTAGTGATAGTTGGATGTTCTTTGGTGTTTGGTTTGATCAAAAAACAGGTTATTATATGTTAGGAATGAGTTCATTAAGATTAATGAAGAAATGTTCAGATGTGAATATTCGGAAAGGCTGTGAATAGCTGAGGTATACTTTTGGTTGAAGACAGATGAACTACGGACTGAGGTGTAAATTAAGTCTTTCTTCACAGAACCTAACTCCTCCGTATATAAAGGTAGGATTTAGTTCATTCATTTGAATCAAACATGGTTTTTATCAAGTTAAAAAGAGAGATGAAATGGAGGAGGATAAACATCGATATTTAGAAGAAATCAAATAAAAGCTGCTTGCCAATCTATCTAAAGGTCTAAGAAAGGTTGACCCTGCCAAATGCAACTATTAGCCAAGTTGTAGTCACTGTAGATACCATTTCTTTTGGTCCATGATAAGCCTAGATGCACAAGTCATTTCGCAACATCTTAGCTTCTTTATTTCCACGGACCCTTCTGAAGCATCAACAACATTTCATCTATGAAATGAAAGACGGAAGTCCAAGTGCTCCTTTTAATAAATTAAAGTCTTTCCCAAAATACCTTCACATAAAGGACAGTCCAGAAGATGGCTATTGTTCCCCTCATTAGTCTTACAAATGGCACACCACTTTGGGCAGAGTACCCTGTCAGATTCACCAGTTCACCTTTTATGTATGAAAAGGGTGCTCGTGCGCATAATTGCTTGTCCCATGATTTTTCTACTGATTGCTATTTATAGAATCAAACCTTTGATACATTTTACCAAGAATTTCTTTGAAATAGTTCCCCCTGATCTCTTCTTCTGCTCTGTTTTTTCCTGAAGTATTTGGCTAGGACCCTCTAATATCTTCTTTTGTATGCTTGCTTACATTCATCAATAGTGGTGCTTGATTCTATATTACTCTTTCTATATTTGGTCACATTTCCTGATTAATACTAATGCAAGCATTTGGTTAACCGTAGTATGCGATTAGCCAGCTGAGTAAGTTGGAAGATAGCATTTTGGAGCGATGGAATCAGAAGCGTTATGGTCGTCCTATGGGTAATTAATGCATACTTGCACTTTTCAAGTGAATTGAACCGAGTTAAAAAGTAAATGTGCACGTTATTTCTTTGAAAATATTTTCTACTGTTTTGTCGTAAATAATTGTTAGAATTCAGCTCTAAATATCATGGCATACCCTAGTTTTGAAGCTTCATGTGTTGCTTGTTTTGGGTTGGAGATGGAAATTAGGCTCTTCTAGTACTACAATAAAAGCACATTGGTTGCCTAATAGGAAATCAGCTGTCCATGCGTAATATATACATTCTTGAGGACTTGGTTTATGTTATCCCACCCCTTTCAATTTGTTTGATTGGCTTTTGTCTGCTAGCTCCTTATTGTTTAATTCTCAGCAGCTCACCTCCTGTCATTGTCTTCCACAAGTCCTACATCTCTTCAAATAACAAAACAACTTATAGTACGTAGTATGTACGTTAATCTATGATGGTTCTTTGTCAGTCTCATTTAAGATGATCTGTAATGTCTAGTCACTGTAGCATTTTAGTATCTGAAAAATCTCAATACAGCAACTCTGAACTATTGGCTGAGGCAGCTGTAGGAATCTCAAGTGAACACTGCAAGGTGAGCAATGAATGCAATTAAAAAAGGTTTATTTATGCTGATCTTCCTTGTGTGCAGAGAGGAGCATGGAAGATAACTCCAGAAATTCCATTCGAAAGGACAGTTTCGATGGAAGTAGAAAAGATATAAATGCAGCTATTGATCAAATTTGTGAATTTACTGGTATGTGTCATTGGGATTGGGATTTTATCTTTTCAAGCTTGCATTCAAGCTTATGATTTTTGGTTTTACTTATAGGAACTAAAACAATTTTTTGGGATTTGAGAGAGCCATTCATCGATGGTCTCTATAAGCCAAGTGTCGCTCAGTCTAGGTTGGAATCTCTGGTTGAGCCTCTTGATCTGGTAAGATCTATTCTTGTTCAAAATTGAGATAGAACGATTTTGTTTATTGTTGGTTTAGGGATTTATTGTCAGGAAAAGCCTTTTTGGTATTGTGTTTGTTTCATCTTACCTGGCCAATAATGATTCCGACACTAATACTTCTTGTATGCAATAACATAACACCGACGTCTAGCCATTCGATCTATGAATATTTGGGCATCATGTTTATCCTCTTTAGGATGGTAATACACTCAGAATGTAGAAAATGTAAGTACTGATTCAGCCTATTCCAGATAACCCGACCTGTTGCAGTTTCTTAAACTCAATTGTATCACAAGGAACATAATGAAATTGTTTGATTAAAAGAGAATGTTTTCTGGAGCTGGTATATTGATTTTCTTGACAATGACTGCAGGTACTTAATCAGTTGTGTGATATCATAGTTGAGCCACTTCGTGATCGTGTTGTAACGGGTCTCCTTCAAGCAGCCCTGGTTTGTCACTATCATGCTCGTTTTAACTTGTCAGAATACTTAAAAGTAGTGTTGTTATTGTTCTTTTATATCATCTTGTATATTCTAGGATGGCTTAATCCGTGTTATACTAGACGGAGGTCCATCGCGTATGTTCACTCCAGCTGATGCTAAGCTACTAGAAGAAGACTTAGAGGTTTTAAAGGTATATCCTGAGAGCCAGTACTTGATTTCCTATATCCATATTCATCATGCGTCTGTTTACTTGTTTGCTTCCATCGTTATCGACTAATAAGAATGATGAGTAACTTGGATTTCATTATACTAATGTATCCATGATTACAGGAATTCTTTATCTCTGGTGGAGACGGACTCCCTCGCGGAGTTGTGGAAAACCAAGTAGCACGTCTTCGGCAGGTGATAAAGTTGCATGGCTATGAGGTTAGTATCGTAATAAGCTCCCTAGTCCATTGGAGATACCAACCTATGTAATTAGTTTAAAACTTCAGTTTATATAACATGGGTGTAAATGATACTTATACCTGTATGATATGTCAGCATGCGTATTCTTGAGATACCCTGAGGTTTTGTAACACTAAATGTTGACATACTGATGAACGATCTCATCCTGCTCATGTGCCTAGTAATTCACATGGGTCGTGAACTATTAGATCATGATATGATGACATATAATCTAAGGATACTACTCACATGGAATGTGAACTTTATATCAAAGCATGATGCTATCATAGATTGATATACTGATAGTATCTTGTATAATACAAGTCATTCTGCTCGAGTTATTCCCATTTCTATAGCAGCTGGTCCTTCAGAGTGAGACTCGAGTCGACTGGCACTAACGTTCACATTCTTGGTTTGTGATGGACTGTTAGACACGAGAACTGATCGAGGACTTGAAATCTGCAAGTGAGATGGAAATGCAAGGTGGGAGGAGTAAATTGGGTGCCGATGCAAAGACCCTTATAAGGATTCTCTGTCACAGGAGTGATTCAGAGGCTTCTCAGTTCCTCAAGAAACAGTACAGAATCCCCAAATCTGCAACTTAGGCCAGCCGAAGAGGTCAGAAAATTCTGTTTGTTTTCTCATGGTTTGTATCTTCTTTCAGGGCAATAGATAGGCTCATAGTGTTTGTTCAACTCATTGATTATTCTTTGAGAAGTGTAAGAACGTTTACTGCTGTTTTGTACCTACAGAATCTCTCAGTATTTGAGTTAGATGTGGTTTGAAGTTGCAATACAGTTTTGATGATAGGCTATATAATTTTTTTGTCCGAGGCATTTCTACAAACACCTTGTATAAAGTAAGCATTCATGCATTGCACGCTGCTGTGAGTTCTCTGTCCAAATGCTACTAAGTAATTTAATAAATTGCAAAAGAATTTTATAATCTAGGAAAAGTTAATTAATACAAATAAATATGGTAAAAAGGTTCATTTTTAGATATGAACATACATAGGTTTATTTATTATTTCATTTTTTTAAAAAATATTTTTCATATTAATTAATATTGTATTTCTTGTTCCATTCTCAAAGCTGTTTTTAAATTTTCCAATATTCACTAATATTGTATTTTCTATTTCCTTCTTAGAGCATATGTCTATATTTGTAGGGTTATTACATATACAATATATTTAGATAAAAAATTGTCTGAACGCAAACATTCAGTGGTAAAAATTTACACAAACGCCCCTTATAGAATAATTCATTGACACACCCTCAAGGGGTTTTATGCTCAGACCTATTCAGGGATGTATTTGTAATTTCGCCCTTGTTTATCGAGGGCGGTAATTGTCCGCGAATGTAATTTGTCTTTAAATTTAACATTATATGTAATATTTCTTCTATGAATGGTTCTTTAATTCTTGGTATAATTTCTTTTCATAATCACTGCCACTAATTATGGATCAAACCAGTTAAAATATCCAATTATTTTGAATATCACTTTTATGGGTAAATTATAACTACCTCATTTAAAATTTAATATAATTGTGGATATTTTTTTGTTGGTCGAGAAATTATGAATATCCTCGCAAATAAAAATAACTATGTATTTCTAAACGGTGAGTAGAAATACATTATCGTTGCTATTTTTTTAAAAAAAAGTTTGAAAAAAATATAAAAGAATTTGACAATTGGTATAATTAAATAATTCATAGGACATAATAGGCCATAAAGATATTTTAGAAACTTTAAGATATATATATATATATATATATATATATATAAAATTATAATTCAAAAGAATATTTTAAACAATTACCAAAAAAATTGATTGAAAACTAACGAAATTGGTTAGAGAAACATCAAAATCATGGAATTATAATTATGACAAACTTTAATAAAAATGGCTATAATTTAGCTATTCTTTAGCATAACAATTTTTATGTAGATGTGGTTGCACTTCATCCGCATGATTCCTCGATGCACCCCCATACCGGAATGGCGTAGAATTTATGAACCGCGTTTCTTGTTTCGGCCCAGCACGACTTTAGAATGTCTATCCAGCGGTACTTTCACGACTTTAGAATGCGAACCAGAAATTCTAGCCGAACTTCCGCGACTTTAGAGTGTGAACCACCAAACCATCCCCATGAGTAGTTAGTTGCATGTTGCATCAAATAAGTTTAGGTATAATTTGTTTCCGTTCAATAAATATATTTATTTATTAGTTAAAATTTATAATTGAGTGAAAATTCCTATTTGTCCCTAATTGTTTCAATACTGATTCATTGCAGATTTAATAAATATTTTCACACCAAATTACCTATATATATATATATATAAGGGTGATGATGTATCTCCTCGCTGCATTAGTGCATGTTGAGATGTAAAAGGAAAGTTTGAAATGAAAAGATTTTCTTTTATATGTAATAGTCAGCAATAAGTCAACTGAAGGTAAATTATTCAATTTGTTTTTTCGCTAATATCAACAAATTTGATAATTTTTACTAAAGAAAGAATTTATTTAGTAGACGGAATTAAACGTCTGGGGTACTAAATATAATTTTTTAAATTATAATAAATCTAAATGTAATTATATATCAAACTTTAGAAAAAAAAAAAACGGTGTAATTAGGCAGCTCCGAATCATGTCCATAAAGAATTCAGTACACACCTTTTGGCAAATTATACTTTTAGTCCCATAATAGGATAGGGGTTCAACACTTCAGATGTTACGATTTATGGGATTTTAAAATGAAACCAAAATTACGAAAACTACATTTAGTCTTATGATATATGAGATTTCAAAATAGTATCAAAATTGAAAAAACTAGATATGTTTAATTCCATAAATTTTGTAAAGCAGAAGGACTAAATGTGTTAAGTTTCTTAATTTTAACACTATTTTAAAAATTTTATAAAATAGAAAACTAAATGTGTTGAATCTCTGCCGACTCTTTTCGCATTCTCAGTTCAACTCCTAGGATTTAACTTCTATATATTGTTTGCACACTCTTCTCATCCAAACACACAAACAATTACATTAACAACACATCATAAGATATTTATATATTATATTGATAATAGAAAATATCTTATACAAGGTGTTTTAATAAAAAAGAGTGTATGATAATTAAAGAAAACGTTGCAGGGGGTGTTACAAAATAAGTGAAGATGGAGCGGTGTGGTAGTGTGCATGTAATCTCCAAGGAGCTGATCAAGCCATCATCTTCAACTCCCCACCATCTTAGAAACCTCAAACTATCACTGCTTGATCAGTTATCACCTCCAGTCTATGTTCCTGTCATCTTCTTCTACGAGGCCGACGAGTTGAGAAGCTTGACCAGCAGCACTGACCCTGCTCAAGTATGTCGAAACTTGAAACACTCCCTCTCAAACACTTTAACTTCCTTCTATCCGATAGCCGGAAAGATTGATCCACAAAATGTCACGGTTTGTTGTGATGATACCGGCGTTGAGTTCATTGAAGCTCGTGCCAAAGCCCGCCTTCGGGACGTTATACGGGAACCGGAGGTAGACCAGTTTCAGTACCTGCCGGTGGAGCTTCTTGAGGGCATATACATCGGTGAGGGTACCCTTTTGATGGTGCAAATCAACTTCTTTGAGTGTGGAGGGGTTGCCATTGGAGTATGCATGTCCCACCTAGTAGCCGACGCGTCATCCCTGGTGGAGTTCATGAATGCATGGGCAGCTACCTGCCGGGGAGAGAACCCAAAATCTGGTCCAGAATTTGGCGTGATGGCACACTATTTTCCAGCACAAGACCTGTCTGACTCGAACATCTCGCCGTCCCTCCTCATGGGGAACGACAAGCTTGTGACGAAGAGGTTTGTGTTCGATAAGGAGAAATTGGCAGCCCTTAAACAGGCTGCAGCTACTGGCGATGGATCAGATGTGAAGGATCCCACAAGGGTAGAGGCTGTCTCGGCTTTTATACTGAAATATTCCATAGACAACAACCTCCTGGACGCCAAGAAAAGCGTAGTTGCCGCGCACATGGTGAACATAAGGTCAAGAGCAAGCTCATCTCTTGGGAACGCCTTCGGCAATGGATGCTTCCTGTGTGCAGCAGAATTAGGCCATGATCAGTACCCTTGGCCTCTCCCGGAACTGCTGAGCAAACTGAGGAAAGCAATAAGAACGATCGACGATGAGTACATAAGAGAAACGGAGAGGGAAGATCGTTACTTGAGTGATCTTGGTAAATTATGCAACTTGGTTTCAGAGGGAGGGGCGGAGGTGTTTCTTTTCAGTAGTTGGTGTAGGTTTCCCATGTACGAGGTGGACTTCGGGTGGGGGAAGCCTGTTTGGGTGTGCACCACTGCATTCCCAATGAACCATCTTGTGATTCTGATGAGTACAAGAGATGGGGATGGGATTGAAGCATGGATCAACTTGCTTCCGGATCAGCTTCAATCACTTGAAAACCAATTCAAACTGATTGGTACCACCACAAATTACCCAGGAAATGAAGTACTCTGATCATCCATATCAATCATATTGTTTAGAAATAAACTGATGGTATAATTATATTGCTGGAAGGTATTGAAGGAATCGTGCAAGGTTGATCAGTAGTTCTTGTAATAGCCCCATGTTATATGTTGTTAAATTGTAACTTTCGTTATGTAATTATAAGGGGTGACATTTTCGGTCATCTTGAAATTGAAATTGGGGATTAAGTAGAATAATTTAGAAATGGACTAAATGTACTTAATTTGGTCTTAGGTGTTTTTAGTTTTGGCAGTTTTAGTTCTTTTGTTCGCTTGAGTTCACCTTCACTGGCGAGAAGGATGAACGCGTATGAAAAAATGACTGAAATGTTGAAAATTAAAACGATATAAGATCAAAATGCTATTTTAGAAAGTTAGAGGACAAAAATGTTACTTCATATGGGCCAATAGTTACAAAAATCCTATTTTTAAAATGTTGCGTGAAAGATATATATATATATATATATATATATATATGCATATTTCGGTGAAAAGGATGAATCCCGACAAGAAAAAAGACTAAAATCTAAAAAATTAAAAAGATGTAGGATCAAAATACTATTTTAGAATGTTAAAGGATGAAAATGACAAATGACCTGAATTATAAGATTAAAAATGCACTTAAGCCTTTAGATAAACTTAGCACATAATTAAGGACAAATTTTGCTGAAAATGCCATCAAATACTTATTAAACTTCACGAGTTCACAACTCATTAATTAATTAGTTAGAGCGTCTTTGTCGTGTTTTACTTTTTTGTGGTATGTCAGTTTTATTTATTTTATTAATTTGTATCTCTCTCTCTTCTCAACTTTCAAGTTTCTTTTCGTTCACAAATTTTTTTCAATAATTCTCACAAAATTTTCTATTTTATTTAGGTGAGCCTTCTAAAGGTATAGATAATTGTCATCTATACCTTGCAAAAATCTCGTATTTGATCTTATTGAGGGTCAAAATTCAGTCTAACATATTTTCACAACACTTTATTTTTGGGATGGGGAAGAGGTTACGTACGTATCCTTTAATTGTACATGGCCGTTAAGTAAAGAACTAGAGTTGAATATTTTGAAAAGTATAAAACCAATATTGCAAATATTTCTATATTAAAATATAAAATTTTAGTCTTGTAACATGGGACTACAAGAATTGTTTTTTACAATTTAGTCCAGTTAATTTTTTTGACAATTTAGTTTACTCATTTTTCAGCTTATCTCAATTTTATATTTAATTCAATTTGCACTAGATAAAACTTGCCCCCTAAATTATAGGACTAATATTATATTTTTCTCAGGTATAAATTGCAATTTTCCCATTCTTGGACTGATCGATCGCGAGTGTAGATCATCAAATTATTGAATTAATACATTGATTATTAGAAACCAAGTCGACTAGGTAGTGAAACACCATGCTAGGTTTTGCTTATTGTATTTCTCGAAAATGCTTCCTAAATGGCATTCAATGCTGCCAAAATTAACAGCGGCATGGCATCTAGATTACAGCAAAACAACCTCTGCAGTTGGGTGTTGCCTAACCAAGACTCGTGCTGCCGATGAGTTTGAATTGGCTTTCAAGTGATTGAACCTGATCTGGAAGCAAGTTGATCCATGCTTCAACGCCATTCCCATCTCTTGTACTCATCAGAATCGCAAGATTGTTCACTAGCAACGCAGTGGTGCACGCCCAAACAGGCTTCCCCCACCCGAAGTCCACCTCGTACATGGGAAACCTGCACCAACTACTGAAAAGAAACACCTCCGCCTCTCCCTCTGAAATCAAATCACATAATCTACCAAGATCACTCAAATAGCGATCTTCCCTCTCCGTTTCTCTTATGTACTTATCGTCGATCGTTCTTATCGCTCTCCTCAGTTTGCTCACCAGCTCATGTGGCTCCGGAGCATGCAACAGGTGCTGATGACTGAATTCTGCTGCAGCAGTGAAGAATCCGTTGCCGAACGTGTTCTCGAGAGGTGGGCTTGCTCTTGACCTTATGTTCACCACATGCCCGGCGAGTAAACTTTTCTTGGCGTCCAGAGGGTTGTTTTCGATGAAATGCTTCAGTACAAAAGCCGAGACAGCCTCTACCCGAGTGGGATCCCTCACGTCACCAGTAGCTGCAGCCTGTTTAAGGGCTGCCAATTTTTCCTTATCGAACACAATTCTCTTGGTCACAAGCTTGTCGTTCCCCATGAGGAGGGATGGTGAGATGTTGGAGTCAGACAGGTCTCGGGCTGGAAAATAGCGTCGTAACACGCCAAATTCTGGAGCAGTTTTCGGGTTTTCACCCCGACAGGTAGCTGCCCATGCGTTCATGAAATCCACCAGAGACGACCCGTCGGCCACTAGGTGCGACACGCATGCCGCCACAGCAACCCCTCCACAGTCAAAGAAGTTAATCTGCACCATGAAAAGGGTGCCCTCTCCTACATATATGCCCCCGAGAGGATCCACCGGAAGGTACTTCTGAAACTCCTCCAGTTTGGCGTCCTGCACGACTTCTCGGAGGCGGGCGTTGGCACGAGCTTCGACGAACTCTACTCCTCCGTCATCACAGTAAACCGTGAAACTTTCGGGATCGATCTTTCCAGCTAATGGATAGAACAAAGTCAAAGTGTTTGAGAGGGACTGTTTCAGGTGCCGACATATTTCGCCCTGGTCAGTGCCGCTGGCCAAACCCTTTAACTCATCCGCTTCGTAAAAGAAGATCAGAGAAATGTAAACCGGCGGAGATAGTTGATCGAGCACCGACAGGTTGAGGGTTTTAAGGTGGTCAGGAGTCGGAGTTGATGGTTTGATCAGCTCTTTGGAGATGACATGCACACTACCTGCGAAGTCCATGTCTAATTTTCGGTGTGTAGGTGATGTTTGTGTACTTGCTTTTACAAGTATTTATAGGAAAACATTGTACATCTCTCTCCAAGACAATGAATTATTTTCTATATTGCAAACGATCAAACTTAAAAATCAGCGTAAATCAATGCTATTTATTACGGTCAAATAAAATTACAGTAAAAAAACACTTCAAGTTTTACCCCCACAAAATTCACATTCAAACTAGGTTTGGTGGAGCCAAACTAATATTATAATATAATGCATTTTGCTATGTGATTGATTATTTTTTTTACTCTGTACAACAATCACAAAACAAGTATATTACACTTGACATGTAACTAGTTCAAGTCTTTTGTCACGATTTTTAATTATAACTAATATTTTGACATTATTTACAGAAACAACAATTAATAGTCATTATGCAATTATAATTTATCATAATTTTTCACTTTTAATTATGATAATTATCCCTAGCAAAAAGTAATATATATATTATTCAAATGAGTTGATACATTTTCTAGGACTTGAATTGAGAACAACTCATTTAATGTTAGGTTGAGTTAATAATATGTTTTGTAGGAGTTGATGCATTGAGAGTAACTCAAAATTTAATGTTTGGTTTAATTGGTAGATATATATGCGCCTAACCCTGCCCCAAAGTAGCCATCTCTACTAACTCACCTATTTCATCTAAAACTAATATAAACTAATGGACTTCAAGATATTAATATTGAATAATCATACTATCTAATAGTTTCAATTTTTAAATGAGATCGTATATAATTTAACATGATATTAGGATCAAGTTAAATAAAAGGTTATTGGGTCCGAATCGCATGCCAATCATTCCACGTACAGAATTTATACGTTAATGGGATATATATATTAAGATATTAATATTAAATAATTTTTTTTAATCAAAATTTTTAAATGAATTCGTTTACCTATTGGTTTACGGTACTGACTATTTTTTATATTAGTATAGATAGATAAATTCTGCATAGATTGCGCAATAAGTTAGCTAAATTTGATATGGCAAAAGCATATTTTAATTTGTTCTGGCGAACAAATCATGATGGTAGCTGTCATAGTAGTGGGGAACAAATATTATATTTAATTTTAGGGTAAATTCAAATGGCTCTGTAGAGGATATGTTTAATTACACAAATATTTTCAGTCTTTTTTATAATTACAAATATATTTATTCAATAATAAAATTTTACACAAAACCCCTTAAAATATAATACATTAACCCACTCTCAAGGGGTTTTACCTGTAATTTTGCCCTTATTTATTGAGGGCTATAATTGTAATTTCAGAGGGAGGGAATGTAATTTGCCCTTAAATTTAATATTGTATGTAATATTTCTTCTATGAATGGTACTTTAATTCTTCATATAATTTCTTTTCATAAGGGTAAATTACAACTATCTTATTTAAGATTTAATTCATTACGGATATTTCCTTATTAGTTGAGAAATTATAAATATCCCTAAACGGTGAGGTAGAAATTAATATTTTATTATTGCTATTTTTTAAAAAATATATTCAAAAAAATATAAAAAAATTTGACAGTTGGTAAAATAAATAATTCATAGGACATAATAGGCCATAAAGATATTTTAGAAACTTTTAAGAAATATGTAAAATTATAATTTATAATTCACAACGGTATTTTGAATAATTTACCACAAAAAATTAATGAAAACTAATGAAGACTAAGAAAAAATGGGCTGGTTAGACAAAAATTATTATGGAGTATTTATAATTTTTTAAATAATTAAAAAATATTTAATATTGTGCCAATTTTTTTTTTTTATAAAACATTGCTATAATAACTACTCCTTTAATAGCATAACAATTTTTATAACACGTTTTTTGTTTGGGCCGAGCACGACCTTAGAATCTCTACGCTAGCCCAACTTCCACGACTTCAGAATGTGAGCGACCAAACCAATACCACGAGTAGTTGAATGTTGCATGGAATAAAGTTAGGGGTAATTATATTATTTTTTAATATAATTATACGTAATTTTTTTATACGTAATTTTTTAATATAATTATATCAGATACTCATATTGTTTGTTTTCGTCCAATTGACGATGTATAACTGTATGTAGTTTGATCCAAAAAAGTTTTTTTTTTTATTTGCAATAGTTCAGTAATAAGTCAATTAAACATAAATATGAATTTTTATTTAATTCTTTCGCTAATATCAGCAAATTCAATAATCTTTGCTGATGAAAAAATCTATTTGATGGACAAAAACAAAATATTAAGAATACTAAATATAATTTTTTAAATTACAATAAATTAACCTGTAATTTCAATCAGAGAAAAGTGTAGTTACCCCTAAGCTTTAGGGTACACTTACAGAACTCCGAATATTCTATACCATGTGTGCGATATATAAATACATGGCGTGCTAGTTAGCAATTTTAAAACTCAATTTAATTATTTTATTAATTATAAATAAAAATATAATATTTTTAGTTTTCTATGGAACTTGAGACGTTTTGAGCAGTTTGAGTTATAAGAACCGACTGCACTTGCTGGACTCACTGTGGAAGAGGTTAGGCAGGATTCTTAATGCTTCTTTAGCTCGCTCTATTAGTTCTTGTGCGTTATATAGATTTTAGCGTATCTCTTGGCCTGTCGAGGGAGACGCCATTCATTGAACACTATTGTAAAGTATGATTGTACTATTTATTTAATGAAAATTACACTTACCTGATACTTACTTTATTTTTAATTTCCTATTTTTATGATTTTCTTCTCCATCTATCTCACCGTCAATTTTCTTCCCCTCTCTCTCATTGAACTTTTTTTGCTGCATCCAACGCCTCAAGTAATTTTGTAAATATACTTTCCTATATAGTAACACTAAAATTTAAAATTGTAGTTAAGTATATAATTGATAAACAATTAAATTAATTATTGAATTGCTAAGAAATATGCCACATGTTTGTCAATTGTCACACATTGGTGTATGTGTTACACATGTGGTATAGACGATTGGAGCCAGATTACACACAGTTTTTGAGATAAATTATATCGACAGCTCTTAAATCATGGACATACAATTTTATAAAAAAATATGAATATTAATAAATTAATGGTTCGTTTGGTTCAAATAAGAGAAAAAAATGGAGAAAAAGTGAAACGGAGAGGAGGATGAAAAAAACAATAATTTTTCTTCAAGTTGTTTGATATGATTGGAAAACAAAATTTTAAATACTTCTTCTTATTTGATACGACAAAAATAGATTGAGAAATTACTATTTTTTATTGTTTTACTTATTAACCCTTTCTTTTTGTTTTATATAAGAAAATAAATAAGTTAATATTATACTAAAATAGCTTTTAGTATATAAAATATCTAATTAAAAGTATTATTAATAAAAATATTCATAAAACTAGAACAAGAGTATTTTTTTTGATAAACAATATTCATCAAAGTAGAATACTATTTTGTAGGGCTAAATAAATTTACCACAATTGAACATCAGGTTAATTATATTTACCACCCTTGAAGTATTCATCACACGTCAATTACCCCAGTAAAGTGTTAAAACCTTCAAAACCCTCGACTATTAATTCTTAAATTTTAAAAGTTTATTTTACCTTTATAAAAATTACTTTGTGAAAATAAATAAATAAATAAATTTCTAAAATATCAAAGTCATCCTTTGTTAAAGCTTTGTCTAATTCTAAAATCACTTCATGGAACTCTTTTTATTTTTATAATTTTAAAGTACTTGGGGCCATTTTATTTTTAGTTTCTCTTTTTTATGAAACAAAGTTAAAAATAAATTTATACATACGTATAATTACCACATTTATATAATTATCATATATATATATATAAATATATATTATAAATATGTATTAATTATTTATTTCTGTTATTATTACGTTCGTCTATCATTTTAGTTTTATTAATTATATATTTTTTTAAGTAGATATAGAAGTATATATGCATATATAAATTCATTTTTATTTTAACTTCTCTTATACCCTGATTTTTGACCTTAATTAAACAAAGTCTAAACCTAACTTTAAAAGAAGTGGATGTAATTTGTCCTAAAATTCATACAATCATTGAAGAAGTCAATAGGGTGCACACCTTTCCGCGAAATTATACTTTTATAGTCTTATATGGTAGGGATTTAACACTTTTAATACTATAATCTACGAAATATGATCCCAAAATTAAAAAAACTCGACACATTTAATCTTTTACTCTACAAGATCTCCAAAATGGTTTGAAAATTAGGAAAACTTGACATATTTAGGCGCATAATCCAATAATATGTAAAGCATAGGACTAATATTTATTTTTATACGTAAATCAATTCGTACAGGATAAAAAATATCACTGTCCAAAATTGTAAGACTAAGTTTACAATTTTCTGTGGTGTAAATTGAAATTTTCCCTTTCTTGGACTGATCCATCGTGAGTGTAGATCATCAAATTGTTGAATTTTGAAGTCCAAGAATTCCAGAATACATTGATTATTAGAAACCAAGTCTTTTCTGAAGAAACTTGTATCTACTTCCCCTTGCAAATAGAAGAAATAAGAAGGAGATGTGTCCTCCTTAAGCAGGAAGACTATGAAGACTTTAAAGCGTTTTCATACACTTATATTAATTTAGGTTACGTTTTCTTTCTACCCAGCTTTGTAAGACGCGTGTTCACAAAGTGACAGCAATTTAAGCAGGGCTTCTTGGAAGCTGATAGATAAGCTTTGTCAGTTGCTTAGCACTCAAAGGTTGTCTGTTTAGTTAGGTAGATCACAAGATTAGATTAGTTAATTTTATAGTTAATCCGTTAATTGCTTTTGAGGAGTGCTCTGTAAATATACTGCAAACTGGAGTTAGTATAGTTGAGTTCCTCTCTTTTCAAGTTTATGAAAATTCTTCTTGATTTGTCAATGGCTTCTTTCTCCTTTGAAATTATTTCTTTTGCATCTACTAGCTAGTGAAACACCAACTTATTCTTCCTAAATGGCATTCAATGCTGCCGAATTGACAACGGCATCGCATCTACATTACAGCAAACATCTGCAGTTCGGCGTCGCCTAACAAAGATTCTTGCTGCCGATGAGTTTGAATTGGCTTTCAAGTGAATGGAAATGATCCGGAAGCAAGTTGATCCATGCTTCAATGCCTTTCCCATCTCTTGTACTCATCAGAATCGTAAGATTGTTCACTCGCAACGCAGTGGTGCACGCCCAAACAGGCTTCCCCCACCCGAAGTCCACCTCGTACATGGGAAACCTACACCAACTACTGAAAAGAAACGCATCCGCATCTCCCTCCGAAATCAAATCACACACTCTAGCAAGATCGCTCAAATAACGATCTTCCCTTTCCGTTTCTCTTATGTACTCATCGTCGATCGTTCTTATCGCTTTCCGCAGTTTGCTCACCAGCTCATGCAGCTCCGGAGCAGGTAACCGGTGCTGATGGCTCAATTCCGCTACACAAGTGAAGCATCCGTTGCCGAACGTGTTCTCAAGAGGTGGGCTTGCTCTTGACCTTATGTTCACCATATGCCCGAAGAGTAAGCTCTTCTTGGCGTCCAGAGGGTTGGTTTCGATGAAATGCTTCAGTATAAAAGCCGAGACAGCCTCTACCCGAGTGGGATCCCTCACGTCACCAGTAGCTGCTGCCTGTTTAAGGGCTGCCAATTTTTCCTTATCGAACACCAACCTCTTCGTCACAAGCTTCGCGTTCCCCATGAGGATGGACGGCGTGAAGTTCGAGTCAGACAGGTCTCGTGCCAGAAAATAGCGTCCCAACACGTCAAATTCTGGAGCAGTTTTGGAGTTTTCCCCCCGACAGGTAGCTGCCCATGCGTTCATGAAATCCACCAGAGACGACCCGTCGGCTACTAGGTGCGACACGCATGCCGCCACGGCTACCCCTCCACAGTCAAAGAAGTTGATCTGCACCGTGAAAATGGTGCCCTCTCCGACATGTACGCCCCGGAGACGATGCACCGGAAGGTATTTGTCAAACTCCTCAAGTTTGGCATCGCGCACGACGTCTCGGAGGCGGGCGCGAGCACGAGCTTCGACGAACTCAACTCCGGTGTCATCACAGCAAACCGTGAAACTTTCGGGATCGATCTTTCCAGCTAATGGATAGAACAAAGTCAAAGTTTTTGAGAGGGATTGTTTCAGGTGGTGACATATTTGGGCCTTGTCAGTGCCGCTGGCCAAGCCCTTTAACTCATCTGCTTCGTAGAAGAAGATGAGAGGAACGTAAACCGGCGGAGTTAGTTGATCGAGCACTGAGAGTTTGACGGTTTTAAGGTGGTCGGGAGTCGGAGTCAATGGCTTGATCAACTCTTTGGAGATGACATGCACACCACCTGCTGAGTCCATGTGTGGAGGTGAAGTTTTGTGCACTTGCTTTTAATGTATGGATTATGCAAGTAAAAGGGTACTATATACAATTATTTATAGGAAAACATTGTACCTCTCTCTCCAAGAAAATGAATTATTTTCTATAGTGCAAGCCATCAAACTTAAAAATAAGTGTAAATCAATACTATTTATTACGGTCAAATAAAATTACAATAAAAAAATTCCAAGTTTTACCCCCACAAAATTCACATTCAAACTAGGTTTGGTGGAGCCAAACTAATATTATAATATAATGCATTTTGCTATGTGATTGATTATATTTTTACTCTGTACAACAATCACAAAACAAGTATATTACACTTGACATGTAACTAGTTCAAGTCTTTTGTCATAATTTTTAATTATAACTAATATTTTGACATTATTTACAGAAACAACAATTAATAGTCATTATGCAATTATAATTTATCATAATTTTTCACTTTTAATTATGATAATTATCCCTAGCAAAAAGTAATATATATATTATTCAAATGAGTTGATACATTTTCTAGGACTTGAATTGGGAACAACTCATTTAATGTTGGGTTGAGTTAATAATATATTTTGTAGGAGTTGATGGATTGAGAATAACTCAAAATTTAATGTTTGGTTTAATTGGTAGATATATATGCGCCTAACCCTGCCCCAAAGTAGCCATCTCTACTAACTCACCTATTTCATCCAAAACTAATATAAACTAATGGACTTCAAGATATTAATATTGAATAATCATAGTATCTAATAGTTTCAATTTTTAAATGAGATTGTCGTCTCTAATTTTTTAAATCAGAAGCTGAAAAATTATTTCTGAAAGCTCTCGCAATGAACATTCTCTAACTCTCAAATTAAAGACGGCCCATAAGTTGATACAATCAATCTAATTTATTTAATTATATTTTTTGTCATGTAATTATAATCATTTGTCGTTATAATCTTTTAATTTATTGAGTTAGCAATCCAGTCCTATATATATATATATTTAATGTTGGCACTTTCAAGATAGTATAGGGCAGAGAGTGGTGCCAAACTTCTACATTGTAATAGCCCCATATTATTAATAATCATAACAGTAAAAATAAATAAATAAATTTTCCCAACTCAAACAACTTTAGCTTTTGTTAAAACTATACTATTTGTCAGAAGAGAGACACTTAAAAAGCCTTTCATAATCCAACCATTTTTTTATTGAATCAATCATTATTATTATATCATGAAATTTATCAATATATTAACTATTTATATTTAATAATACCATATAATTAATCAGCAACTACATATTATCAAAATAAACCAATAACTATTATTACAAGTTACAACAGACATAATCATCAATCAGACATTGATAGAATCACAACCATGATGTCGAAATTATGAGGTTTTAGCTTTGGTACGTAGGATTACTGCTTTTTCAACCAACCGACTCTCCCAACATTTTTTGGCTACTCAAAAACTCCCATATTTTGTACTTGCGTAATTAAGCTAATAATTGAGAAATTCTTGTTGGAAATGAATTAAGTAAGCTCTCTTTTCGTTTTTCCAGCATAGTTTATAAAAACTATTTTCCACCTATATATATTAATTCAATTTGTCATCATTGAAATAAGAATTGTGGGTAGGTGATTTTTGGAAAGAAAATCCATATACGAATGTATACTCGTGCATCGTGATTTGAATCAGGTTATACGATTATATACATTTTTTAAAAAAATTATATTAAAATTCTAACAGTACTCCTCATTTTCCTAAACTTTACAAAGCTGATCAAGTATTGGAGATTGAGAAAAATTCTCCTCACATACAATGTTATTTGCTGGTGAAGAATTCGACTGCAAGATCCTCTCGACAACCGAGCTTGTTCCTCGATAAATAGCCTTCATTCTTGTTTTATTTGACACACCGAAATCAGAACTCTTCCTCCCCTCTCTTCTTTTGTTTCCATTTCTCTCTTCATTTTTCGAGTGCTTTGAATTTGTTGTTTCAAACTCTTCACCACGAGTTTACGTGTTAGAGAGCGAACGAATTACGCTATTTGATCTCAATAGTATCGAAAAATTTAACTTTTAAGGCAGTAGCTTATCCACGACACAATATTATTTTTCTTACATATATCTACTTGTACAATTAAGCTAATAATTGAGAAATTATAATTTAAACTGAATCTAATTAAATTTAAATTAATTAGATGACAAGTATAATATATTGATAATGCGTTCATTTTATTTGATATTTGGATATAAAAAATTTCTAATTATGTGAACATTCCCGAACATTATAGCCTCATGTTCAACGAATCAACATCGTCAACCCTTAACCGCCCTGCAACCATTCCATGCACCCCGACCAGCCTATAACCCTTGCCCACGAACACTCTTCCACACACAAGTCCACTTAAGGCGGCGCACGTGGGCATAATCTTTAGGACCAACATTCTATATTCCATTTCTACCCCCACATCAACATCATAGACAAACTATGACCCAGCAGGTAACACAAGCACCTTTACAGAAACTTCTACTTCTCATCATTTCCTCTTACCTTCCTATTCCCCATCATCCATTACTCACACCCCTTTTCTTCAATTTGATCCAATCTCCCTCTCCTTCCAAGAAACACCCTCTTCTTACATAGATCAATACCTAATAATTGTGTGCCCCTCATTCAAGAAAGATACCTATATATATGTCCAATCCACTTGTGCCTTTTTCCTTACCCTAACAACATTAAATTTTACAAAAGTTTGTACATTTCCTTGGGTAAAATATGGACGTTGATCATCAAAGTGTTCAAAAATTGGTGAAGGGCCACAAGAAGGGCTACAAGGGGAAGCCAAAGAGTAAGGACTCACTCAAAGTGACCTACATCTCTAGCCCCATGAAGGTTAAGACAAGCGCGTGTAGGTTTAGGTCGCTAGTCCAACAACTCACCGGCAAGAATTCAGATATATCACGATATGCTGAGTCCAATTATTGGGCTGATGGTTTCCATGAGATTGGTCGTGACGATGTTGGAGACTTGACGACTGAACGTCAGACGTTGTCTTCGATTTCTTTGGAGGATACGACGCCAACCACGTCGGACTCTTTCTTGGGGTCTATGGGAAATGTGTTCATGACATGTTCAATGGAAGAACAGCAGTTTGCTGGGATATTCTCGTCGGTTTCGTTTTCTAATTCTGATAATCAGCTTGATGTGCTGGGAAGCTACGATGAGTTGTTATGATCAATGGCTTTATGTGGTTGTAGTATTTTCGGCTTTTTGTAAATATATGAAGCAAAGTTTTGGTTTATTTTGCTTTTCTTTGAGGTATAAGATGAAAGTAGTTTTGTGTATATATAGAGGTCCAAAAGAAGACCCAAAAATGGTTTAATAAACTGAACTTTAATAACAACGTTCGTATCTGGTCGTGTAATAAAATTTTGAGTTACCTTTCTTTTGGGGGTGGGGGGACGTATGAAGAAACTGCATTTGATTTGATATGTTTTGGACTTTAATCTATTTAATTTGTAATTAATAAGGTGGGTTTTCAGACAGTACTCTTACCAACTTGTGGGCTGATGCTCTTATTTATCATGTTGTGTCCTTGATCGGACCGTTTATTGTTGGATCATGTTTGATTATAACGACTTTATGTATTTTCACTTAAGACAGCCAAACATGTCCTTTCCTTTGGTTTTATTATTAAAGTATTTGTCTTTATTTTTGTGAAATAGAGAGAGAAAAATAAAAAAAAATAATATATACATCTTTATTGCATTTCTTTTAATTTATTTATACCTACATAAAATTTTGAGGCTACATTTAAATTGACAGATTTGAATTTGAAAGAAAAAATATCGTACGTGAACGAACAACGAGACCATCTCATTTTATTGGGAAGAAGGGATATACGTTGCTTGTTACTAGCAAAGATAGAGATCGTCGATCCTTGAGAACATTTCATATCATCTAAATCAATTGAATTGTATTAAAAGTTATTGCTTGACACAACCTAATTGACTTCTTGATTAATGCTCGAGATCCAAGTCGTAGTAGCAACGAGATGTACGATTAGGTCACACAGTATTTTTTAATTATTTCACTTATATTTATTTTCGTTGCGTTTTGTCATCTTGAGGTTTATACGGAATTTTCGGACGCAACTTAGCGGGAGTTAATTATGATTTTAATATATATATATATATATATAATAAGTAAAAATCTATAGCCTTATTCTTCAACTTTTGATCATCTTAAAAAAAATAAGGAATTAATTAACTTTTTTGCCTTTAAAAAAGGAAGAGAAAAGGAGATGGCAAGAATTGCAATCATTATCACTTAACACCATAAACTAAGTTGAAAGTTAGGTCAAGTTTGTCTCATTTAAGTTTATTTAAGAGTGGATTATTGATAATCAAACATGTAAAAATTTATTAAAAAAAAAAAACTATTATGAGATGAAGTTGAATAGCTCATAATACACTAGTGAGTGTTAAATTTGATTTATTAGTATATTAGTGGGGTAACTGAAGTTGTGTTTGATTTACTAGTACGTCGGGAGGCCATCTTGCATTATATTATACGGTAGCGATGATGGGCTCATCATGTCCGATTCAGTGAAGGTCCGACTTGATATACAAGTACGTTGTTGGGGCTTTCTGCCACTTTATATAAGAAAAATAAGAAAGAAAGAATATATTATGGGATCGTAATGACGAAACCGTAATGCGTGAATCAGTAACAACTGCATGTCGACAGGGTCATGATGACTAAGTTGGACAGTAACAAAGAAATATTTCATAATAGTTAAATTATCTTAGTTGGGATAATTATAACGAGTTTATTTCAATCTGATCAAAGCTGAAAAGTATTTTATTAAACCAAAATTTGTTTATGGTATTGTTTGGCTGTCATGAAATGTATATTTTGAATCAATGCAACATACCCAATCATGAACTAACACGTATGTATGTATTCTTTTCTATTATTTTTTTTCTAAATAACAAAAAGGTTATAATCAAAGGAAGTAAGCGTTTGGGAACACTCCATTTAGTGGGCCCAAAACCAATAATTGGATTTCGTGGATTAGTGGAAACACTTTTAAGTTGTTTATTAATTAATATTTTTTTACATGTTAAAATGTATTATCTAATAAAAATATAAAAAATAAATTAATATATTGTTTTTAATAAAATAATTTAAAAGTATTATTGACATAAGAAAAAATTAATATATTGATGTTATAGATTGAAAAATTGCTTTTTTTTTTTTTAATATATGTGTGTAAATATATCAAATACTAAATATTGAGGCAAGATTAATTATAATACATCACATATATATATATATTATCTTTTTTTGGTAAAAATGAAAAATCAAAGTAATGAATATTTCCAAATACATTATCTTTTTGGAGATAGATGAATAAAATTATAACTTTTTAAAATCGTATATTTCAGGACCTACAAAATATTATAAGGTATTTGAATAATTTTTATCTTTAATAATATGTGAAGATAAGACGTTAGATTATAATATTATAAATTATTTGAGCAGTATCTGTAATTTTTTAAAAAAAATTATAAGATTCAAATATTAGATTTTAGAAGTTTATATATATTTTTTTCAAAAAATAAAATTTCTAACTTTTGTTTATGTTTTAACAGATTTTTTTCAATTTTATTCATATTAATTACAGACTATTATTTATTAACAGCTTTATAATTTTATTTTATGCTAACTTATACCTATTTTATAAAATAAAATATAATATTTTATAAACTCGCTTTTTAATTTTTTTTTTTATAAAACCTCTGATCTTATAAAAAATATTAAGCATGCTTAGCCAAACACATCCTTACCAAAAGACGATTAACAGCACAAACAAAATGAAAAAGTCGCGTTCAGTAGTACTAATCTTTTTACGAGCTTTACTAAAAATTACAGAATTATTAAAGTTATTGATTAATTAATTAATTAGCAATAATAATTATAATAATTAGTATAAACAAAGATGAGCGTTGAGAGGAGAAGGAAAAAGGAGAGCAGTGAAAGAGAGAGCGAATTGGTGAGACGAAAAACCAGTCTCTGGTCCGCTGCTCATTTTTCCTCCTCCGATTCCGCCACCGATCTCCGTCGCCGTCGCCGGAGAAACCAAAGGCAAGGCTTTTTCCGGCACAAACAAAATATGCATACACGACACCTCCACACGCATTGTTTTTGTGCGCACATTTTCTGAGATTGTGGTGTTTTTTGGTCTGTTCTGAATCCTTGTATAAGGTTATTCCTGAGTTATTGTTTCGGATGGGGTGATCGGATAATTGAAACGGTGGGTGGGGTTGAATGACGCCGGAGAATGTATAATCTTGGGTTTCTGCCACTTTCGGTTATATTGATAGAATTCCGGTATTATATCGATCCTTGGATTTAGGATATTTGATTAATCTGGTTTTCAGATAATTCGTTCAAATGTTTGGTCTTTGTCAACCGGAAATCTTCGCCTATGTTATTGATTGTTGAGTTTCCGGCGGATATGATCAATCTTGTGGTCAGCTATATCAAACTGTGTTCTCCTACTTACTTGATTGCAATGTGACAATGTTCAGCCTTGATTTGTTTCTATTTGTATGCCAATTGGTTGTGCGAAATTTTAGAACGCGGAATAGAATCAAATGAGCTCATTCACACAAACACACAAGCAGCCCAAACTACATATGCATATACTTGTATTTATGCATCAGATGATTTATATGGGAAGACCTGTGGTGCGCATGTCGTTTGTTGGGGGGGGGGGGTTAATTGCTATGAAGACTAACCGCAATTTGTTTCAAACCACATCATTTTTTTGGGGGTTAGCCGTGTAAGACTGGTTTAATTGTTTGATTAGGCATTACTTCAGAGTTGGTTTTCTGTCTACTTTTTTTTTTAATCCATATTTTCTTATATGATTATGTCTGTACCTGAAAGCAGCTTCATAAATTGTTATGTATAAATGCGAGTTACATTTTGTGATAATGTATGTGACTGAATCTGTATTTCTGGCAACTTGGTGATCCTAATCAAAGATCTTGTCTTTAATTTTATTTGTTTCACCTGCTACTGAATTCTTGGCATCTGATTCAGAGATTTTCCTTGATTTTCTTTCCTGACATGATTTTAACTTTTTTAAGGAAGTAACTCAGTTTATGTGTTTTGAACTTCTGTAGATCTGGCATTTTGTGTAAAGACTCGTAAATTCCAGAGGAGCTGTTAACCTACGGCAAACCTAATGATAAACAAGTGGATCGATAGATGCATGGTTAAATATCTGAATCAATTTTTATTTTGGAGTTGTAAATTTATAGCAACTTTTCTTAAATTCGAGGATATCCAAATTACAGTTCAATTTTGAGAGGACCATATTATAGAAATAGTTAGAATTTTGAACGGAATTTCAGATAGTTTTTCTAACACAATTATGCATGTTTCAAGATATTGTGTTTGTTTATATGAATTACAGAACGAGTTCTACTCAAATAATAAGCCTATTACACACATTTTATAAATAATATGAAAACTAAGATTTGATGGTGAAGTAATAACTAAATGTCATAAAAACATCATGTGGAAAAAAGCACGGACAGTATTATAAAATCAATTAGTCATGATTTTTTTGAAAGTGTTGCATGTACATTTTTTTAAAATTCCTGTTGAAATTTCATTATTGTATCATTATTTGTTAGTAATTATAAGTATTATTTCATGATTAAGTTTGTTATCACACAGTATATATTATTTAAATTAGAATATTTTTTTATATTACTCAAATCTTTTAAAAGTTTTGGGACATTCCTTATTTCAACAGAATTTGGGTAATTTCAAAATATTGCGAAGTTTCAGTTGAAATTCTTCAAAATTAAACTGAAAGTTGTGTTTCTTGCTGATACAAAGAAACACAGAATTTCGGTCTAAGATTTGGAATTATGTTTTATGCTTATAGTCATTCATTTAATAACATTAGTTATATACTTATATATACGATATTGTGGTTGATGAATAATTTTATTAGATAAAATCTTCTAAAAGATTCTATTAAACTTTCCAACTATTTTTGTAAATTCCATGGTTTTTTCTAAATCACAGTCAAATTTGAATAGCCTGCAAATTACAACCTATTTTTCTGTAGTTTTGCTAAACCAAAATATACAGCAAATACAACATTTAATGCATTGCTTATTAGTATATTCTCTGGAAAGCCTTTTCTTAAAAATTTTTCATTATTAAGTTAGCAAATATAAGTATTTGTTTTGTTATTGATATTATCATTTATTGTATATTATTCAAAATATAAAATATTTTTATACTATTCAAATATTTGAGAAATTTCCAGAAGTACCAATTATTTACAAATTGAAAATAGGATTTGACTTGGGATACGTAGTAAACTCATAATTTTCATTGAAATATTTGAAACCATGACACATAACAATTGAACTTGAATGAGTCTGTACCCTTATCATTGTTGATAATAGGATTATATTGGACAGACACAGTGGATTTTCAAAATTTGCGACACATATTTAAATGTTTTTAACTTTTCTGGATTTCTACTATTTCATGGAGGCTTCTAAATTCCATCAATGCTACCCTTAGAAAGAGCATAATGGAATGACAAGTCGATTTGTAATCCTATGTGGTTGTCAAGAGAGTTTGTTTCAAGTTCTAGATGTGTTTGGTTTATAGAACAAAAAGACTTAGGGAATCATTTTTATACATGTACATCCATTTGTAAGAGGAAGAACTTGGGTGGTATATTGGTTTCTGCATATCTTTTGCATTACATCTTGGAAAAACTAGTTTATTTGTTTGGTATTATTTTCTTATTTCTTGGTTGTGATATTAAATTTGTTTCAAGTTTTGTATCATATCTTTCCTTTTTGTACACTCAAGTAACCAAATAGTGATATTCAACATACAGTTACGTATTGTGGTACGAGTGTGATGAATTTGTTTTTCTTTCCACTTCTCAATTTTGTTATATGATGTACACTATATCAGCTTCTCTCTGAGACCTGACATGGTAACTAATTTTTCTTTCAAACCATGGCTGCTGTGGTACTGAAGAATTTGTGATTTTATTACTTGTTGTGTTCTAATTGTGCTGATTTTATGGAAATAGGTGATTGATAAGCACCATAAACCTACAAGGATATGGCTATTGTTAAATCCTTAAGATTGCTGAAGAACTTACCCTGAAATATTTTTCAGAAAATTTTAATTTTCTTCAAGAAGCGGCAGTACAACACATTCTTACAGTTGGGTTATGTTGTAGTTGCTTGTGCGCTCAGTTTGGCTTTGGCTTCTTGTCTAGGATGGCACAAATAGAATAAGGAAGTTGATTTATAGTCCTAGATAAGTTGGCAGTTGAAACTTTATTATAGAGAAGTCTTGTAAGTGCTATGGCTATGTATTTAACTTCCCAAAAATAGTTGAGTAAATATCAAAGCAACAATACTACCTATTGATAATTTGAACTATCATCATTTGAAAATATCATGTGATTGCATTTTCTTTTTTTTTTTTTTTTTTTGGGTTGTTTTTTGATGACTGCGAAAGATTTATAACAATTGATGCAGGCTACTCATGAAGGTTGTTTTTTATATGAACCCAGGATTATCTGCTCTTCAGGTTATGAAATGTTTCTTTTGTTAGGCATCCCATTTCTTCCACCATCACTCAGTTAGGTAATCAATATGCAGAAGAGCCGGAATATATCAAAAAATAGTTCTTTGAGACAGGCAACCCAACAGTCTCTTCGTCGTCTGGGACTGTGTTCTCAAATAACAACTGGACAGCAAACATCCCCAGTTATTTTTCCAGAAAAACGTAATAGTAGAGGGAAGCCTGAGACACATGGTGACATCAGTGTCACCAATGATGATCTTAAGAAAGCTAAGGTGGAGGAACACAGGATTGATATTGGAGATGAGCAGTGTGACTTACTTGGATATGAAGTGTTTTCGGGCAAACTCTCTTTAGACAAAAGGAAATCTAGTAAGCACTCTGAGGTACAAACTTCAGAAAATATGAATTTTGAAATGGTTGATGCGAAACTGACAAGCAAGGCATTGATTTGGGGTTCTGAGATGTTGCGTCTAGATGATGTGGTCTCGGTACATTTTCTTTGGACCGATTGTTAATTTTCCTTTGTTTATGCTTTTCTCCTCTGTTGCTGAGAGCACCTTTTTTCACTTGCAGCTATCCTATTGTGTTGGTCTAAGGCATTTCACTGTGCATGCATATCCATTAAGAAAGAGTTCATGTGGCCTTTTTGTCAAAAGTGGGAGAAGCCAGAAAGACTTCCGCTTTTTTGCATCCACCTCAGAAGATGCGCTTCAATGGGTTAATACATTTGCAGATCAAGAGTGCTATATAAATTCTTTGCCGCATCCCATGGCTTCTAAAAAGCAGTGTTCAGATTCAATTTTCAATGAATTTCCTCCTGAGTCATACATAAGATGTAAAAGTCCTCCGAAAGTGCTTGTGATTTTAAACCCTCGGTCTGGACATGGTCGTTCAAGCAAAGTTTTCCAGGAATTGGTTGAACCCATATTCAAAGTAAGTTTAAAGAAAATGGTTTTGATGGTTTTGCTTTATTAGTGCATTGGCCACTCTCATGTTAGCTAAGCTAGATCCCATTTCTTCACTTCTGTGGCTGGATTTAATTACTATTCCTTGATATGCTGATCTACAGCTTGCAGGATTCGAATTGGAGGTTGTCAAAACAACATCTGCTGGTCATGCTAGAAAACTCGCAGCCAGTGTGGACTTCAGTACATGTCCAGATGGTATTTTGCGAATTCTTTTACGTTTTGTTAATTGATCCAGTTTTACTTCTTCCATTTGACTATTGATTCCATGACTTGGTGCCCTTGCAGGTATTATATGCGTTGGAGGTGATGGAATAATAAATGAGGTTAATATTAATCACTTTTCTTAGGTGTCCATTTACATTCCATGAATGAGGTGGAACAAATTATTTATTTACAAGTGGTGGGAAGTCTTTTGTTCTAACTCAGTGTAGTTCCTGTATTTATCAACTCTGCATTTGTTGATAAATGTTTTAAACTTCTGGATTGTGTTTGATGCTCATGACATTTAATTAGTTGGTCTACGAGCTAGTTCTCAGAGTAGTTTTCGCAAGTATTAGTAGAGTGGATCATTATTTGCTGTGAATTTGTTTGGGGAATAATTACTTACAGACCCCTTGCGGTTGGTCATAGTACAACCTGCCCTATTGATTGATTATAGAGAACTTAATGCAGAACCTTGTTTGGTCTGGAAATTGGTGATTTCAACAAAACAAACTGGTGATATCTCGTAGATGTTCCCATGATTTTGCTCTTTGGTTTTAACTGATTTTCATGGACAAAAATGCTTTCCACCCTGCGCCTGTGAGGTACACATGCTTATATGTCATTGCTTGTTATTTTAACTAACCACAGTGGTATAACTGTAAGGTGTCCTATCAAATTTAAGTTTTAAGTTAGCTAATTTAATATCAGTGATAATCTCATTATGATGAACTTACTTAATGACTAAATCAACAACTAAATTTTCAGGACATATTTGGTTAATCAAGTAAATAAATTACCAGTAACACAAAAGTATTCTTATCTATGTGGTAGTTAATTTAATGACCACAAAAATGACTTAACTTTTGGCCAGTAAACACTGACGGAGGAGTCTGCAAGTGATTTTTCAAAACTAGCGGACCAACTTGTAATTGACCAGATCTGAACGGCTCCTTATGTGATTACCCCATTGTTCCATTAACCTTACTGGAATTCAAATATTGAAATGAAATTCGTTCATTTTATGAGTTGACTCACCATTTGGAACTTTTCTTCAGACAATTTTGGTGAAAAGTGGAGAGGACTGCTATAAACAGCTAGAACTTTCTTCTCCGTCTGATGGGTTGCTAGTTTCCTGAGCATTTCCATTTTCTTTCAGCAATATTTAGTCTACTCTTGCATTTTCTTTACGTTCTTTCCAGAAAGTTATTATCCTAAGGACTAACAATTAATCAAAGAGATTTTAGTGACGTGGTTTATGAGAGAAGTCTGACCACCGTCTTCCACATACTTTGTGGATTATATATCTGTACTCCACGCAAGTGGCCTTATAGTTCTTTGCATTATCATGTGTACCTGAGCAGAATCTTTTTTCTTACTATCGGTGGAGGCTACTAATTTTCACTATTTTCATTCCATACATGGTCGCCTCTAAAATGCAGGTTTTGAATGGTTTACTTAGTAGAGACAACCAAAGAGAAGCAACTACAGTACCAATTGGGATCATACCTGCTGGTTCTGACAATTCATTAGTCTGGACTGTTCTTGGGGTTAGAGACCCAGTATCTGCAGCACTAGCTATAGTCAAGGTACTTTGTTTCTTATCCTGTTTACTTTGTGTTGGTGTTAGAGTGTTTTAGTAATTTTTTCTGCTAAATATCGTAGAGGAGGATATCTAGAAGACAACTCATCCAATTATTTTATTTTTTAGAGTTATGTCCTACAAGGCAGCAAAAACTTTCATGTTTCATGCCTTTAGTATGTTAGGCACAAGAAGTCTGCCCAGAAACTATATCTTTTGGCTCATGAAGTGTTTATCCGAAAAGATTAATGCTTTTCACCCAATTGACCTGAGGCATATTCAGTTTCCACACTTCTTTTGCCCTTGAACAGTTAAGTTGCCTCCAAAGGAAATGACAATGATGATCTGCCCATGATAATTGACTTGAAGTGAGAGTGTGCATCAACCTTTGATGGTAACATATCTTCGAAATGCAAAATATTTGGCATTTGCTTTATTTACTATCGTGTTGCAATTAGACCACTCAGGAAGTGAAACTTTAGAGACGAAGAATGTGTATCTTGACCTTGTCACATAGTAATTTTATGAGATCTGATAGACCTTGTAGTGTCTAGAGAATCTGGGTTCCTAAAGCTCCTTCTTAATATGCCTCTCGAATACCTGTGCGAAACTTGATTCGTTATCTTGCTATTATGGCATCAGATAACTATGATCACTAGTTTCTATACGAAAAAGTAAAATGGATTTTACAGCTGTTGGATTCTTACAGCTGATGGATTCATTTATGTGTCCTCAGTTTATTCTGAAATGTTTCCCATTGCAAGTTAGGGCTTGTACCTAAATTCTTCTGGTTGCTTTCAGGGAGGTCTTACTGCCATTGATGTTTTTGCTGTGAAGTGGATCCATGCTGGAGCTGTTCACTTTGGGACGACAGTCACATACTTTGGTTTTGTTAGTGATGGTAATCAACAGCCCTGTGTCAGTATGATATCAATTTTTAATTCTTTTGGGATGTTATGGACATCGATGTCCTTTTTCTAAAGCTAATGATTGGAGTCCGATCTGGCAGTTTGATGGTTATTTGAAATTGTTTCTACCTTTCATTTTTATTATCTGCTGGAGATAGTAACGTATAGGACATGTGGATCCTTGTCTCCTCTCCTGTCTTTCTAGTTTCATCTCTACAGTTGAATCATGAAGGATAAATGTCCTCCTTCATAAATTTATTTATTGTTTTAGGTTGTTTTGTAGCCTTTACCTCTATCATTACAATTAATCTCAGTTTCATCAACCATCGTAACAGGATAGCTACAATCCCTAGCTCTAATTTATGTATCTTTCATCTATTTCTTCAGATGAAACAATCTATTTGATAATTTATGGCTTTGCCATCCTTTCAATTCCTACTTTTTCCTGGTTTCTTTTTCTGTATCTTTTTTTTTTTTTTATTGCAGTCCTGAGGGCAGCGGGTGTGTGGACTGACATTTGATTATGTTAAACTGGATTATATACTTTAAATGACTCCCATCCTTTTCTACTTGATGCAGTTCTGGAACTTTCTGGAAAATATCAGAAACGATTTGGGCCTCTACGATATTTTGTTGCTGGTTTTCTCAAGTTTTTCTGCTTGCCAAAATACAGTTATGAAGTGGAATATCTTCCATCACAAAGAGAAGAGCGAACAATTTCAGCAGATCGGGAGATTATAGACATGTCAGAGCTCTACACTGACATCATGCGGAGATCAAGCAAGGAAGGCCTTCCTCGGGCCTCCAGCCTTTCAAGTATTGATTCAATAATGACGACAAGTCAAATGTCTGGAGCAGATTTTGATACCACCTGCAGTAGCACAGAACCATCAGAATATGTGCGTGCCATAGATGCAAAGTCAAAACGGCTATCAGCTAGCAGACGGGATTTGACAGCTGAACCAGAAGTTATCCATCCGCAGCTCCCACATTCAGTTACTCCCAACTGGCCCAGGACTCGGTCCAAGTCAAGGACAGATAAAGCATGGACTGGACCAACTGCGACAAAGGATTTGATTAGGTCTTCCTGGAGAAATACAATAACAAATGACAAAGAGGATATCTCATCAACAATGTCAGATCCTGGTCCAATTTGGGATGCTGAACCTAGATGGGACAGTGAGCCGAACTGGGACATAGAAAATCCTATTGAATTGCCTGGCCCGCCAGATGACTCTGAAGCTGGCAATAGAAAGGAAACAGTTCCAAAATCTGAAGAGAATTGGGTAGTCACTAAAGGTCGATTTCTTGGTGTCATGGTATGCAACCATTCATGTAAAACTGTGCAAAGTTTGAGTTCTCAGGTGGTGGCCCCGAAGGCAGAGCACAACGACAACAGCTTGGATTTGTTATTGGTTCATGGAAGTGGACGTTTGAGGCTGTTGAGATTCTTGTTGTGTCTACAAGTGGGTACACACGTTTCTTTGCCATATGTTGAATATGTTAAGGTAAAGAAGCATCTCCAATGCCTACCATCTCCCACTTCACTTTCCCCTTCCCCCCACCCCCCTCTTCCGAACAAAAAATAGAAATGGAAAAGGAAGAAAGATAATACAATAAGATTAATTTGTTGTGATGTAAAGAAAGTCGATTGTTTCACTTCACTTTACAAGACCTAAGCTGGTGGGATGAGTTGGTATCAGTTTACAGCTTTTGAATTGTATTGCGAAGGATACCAATACTTGAAGAATGTAGCTTATCTCAACTCTCATCCTTTATATATATATATAATATATATAAATATACACACACATATATATATATATATATAATTAACTTGGAAACCATGGACATTCAAATTAACCTGGACTTCTGTTGACACAGGTAAAGTCAGTGAAAATAAAACCTGGAAAGCGCACACATAATGGGTGTGGCATTGACGGTGAACTATTCCCTGCAAATGGGCAGGTGGTCTGTTCATTACTTCCGCGACAGTGCAGGCTGATCGGCTGCTCTCCATGTTCTAACAATTGATTGATGCAGCTTTTGCTTTCTGTCTTTTAAAGTTGTGCGGCTC
>NC_026145.1:14509913-14531431 GCF_000512975.1 Sesamum indicum | reverse complement strand
AGTTGAGTTCGAAAGGAAGAGGCATTAGTTTATCCAAGATGTCATTCTTCTTGTTATTTTGTCCGAGTTTTGGGGTTCCTGTAAATTCTTTTGTCCATGGTTTTGTCTGTCCATTCTTTCTAACTCAACTTTTGAGTATATTACAGCAGCATCCTCGCCAGTGGGAAACAAACATCTGCTACTCTTCCATCCAATCTGGCTTTGTATGGAATGTAATCCTCTGAATTCTCACAGCCTCAGAAGTTGTAATACAGATCAAATCGGTTTAGATTAATTTAAGAGCTTTGACTCTATGCACTGGTATAAGATAAGGCTGCTGCAAAGTGGATGATCTTGATCGCATAAATGAATTCAATGCCCCTCCAAAGATTGATCCAACTTCGCTAAAACCTATACGACTAAGGAGGTCATTGCTGTGGACAAAATTACAAGATTTGCAACTATCATGTTTACTAATAAAAGTTAAGTTATAAAGTGAAGAGAATTATATAAGTAATGCACAAGACAAGTACTTATAAAGGGGATGCAATTTGTCAGTAATAAGTTAATAGGAACTTACCTTATCTAAATTTTTTAAAAGAAAAAGGAAGAAAGGGAGATATTTCTGCTTAATTTTTGTTAGTAACTACTAAATTTGTAACG
This sequence comes from Sesamum indicum, assembly GCF_000512975.1. Taxonomy (NCBI): domain Eukaryota; kingdom Viridiplantae; phylum Streptophyta; class Magnoliopsida; order Lamiales; family Pedaliaceae; genus Sesamum; species Sesamum indicum. Next base: position 14,530,789 of record NC_026145.1, on the reverse strand, counting down.
TCGTGTTTGAAGATAAGGATTTTAAATACCTAATAACAATTCTTTTGATTTGTTTGAATAATTCCACATTACAAATAGTTACAAATATTTAAACCCTTATTTTGAACATATTTTTCGAAACACTGATAAATATAAAATTCTTCGCACATCGGTCATTAAATTTTTTTCTTAAAAAAATTAAATCATTCAAATCCAAATATAGCCCTTATGTTAGTTCTTATAGGATTACAAGGTAAATGAAACATGCATCAAGTAACAACATGCACTGCTTGAAGAGAAGCTAAAAGAAACCTTAACCATGTAATTTATTAGATGTACAATAAACAGGTAAAATTGTGTGTGTGGGGGCGGGGGGGGCGGGGGGATAACAGATAAATATATACAAAAAATTAATTGATAGCTAATTACTGGACCGGGCCATCCACAGAAAGATGAACGACCCATTTAGAAAAAGCCCAACTACTACCTTACAAGTTCATTTGCACTATATAGCCCATTTTGGAGAACTTATAAATAGAGCAAACAAACCCTAATCCGAGATCTCATCGGCAGCTCCGTTCCCAGTTCCAGCAGCCAAAGATCCTGAGCAGTTCCCTCGGCGTTTAGGAGAAATCAAGCGGTCATGGGTAATTATGATCTGTGTTTCGCCTTAGTTAGTGGATGGATTCGATTAGTTAGGGTTTTCATTCGGGAATGAATTTGCAGGTAAGGTACACGGTTCATTAGCTCGTGCTGGAAAGGTGAGAGGACAGACGCCCAAGGTGGCGAAGCAGGACAAGAAGAAGAAGCCCCGCGGCCGTGCCCACAAGCGTATGCAGTACAACCGCCGTTTCGTCACTGCCGGTAAGTCTAATTTTCCCCCCTATTTTTGGTTTTCGTGTGTGTATGTAAAATATGTATGTGCCATATTAAGCTTTTCTTGTTTTTTAATGAGGTTCCTGTTGATCAAACAAACATCGTTTGTGGGGTTTGGTAGTCGTTTTTCTTTGTACATTCTGAGCATGCTGAGTGTGTTTATTTCTATGGACTTGTTTATGCCTAGTTTACCCTCTTAGATGTTGTCTCCTCACGAGAAAATCTGTTGAGGGTATCTTTCTTTCATTGAAGAGATTTTTGAGTTATTGTTTGTGATGTGTTTTCTGGGCTTTGCCCTTTTGTACTTGTTGCAGTTGTTGGCTTTGGGAAGAAGAGGGGACCAAACTCATCTGAGAAGTAGAGTGGAGGCACCTGTAGTTTAGATTCAATAGGTGAAAAAGTGTTTGAAACCTGGATTTATTGTTTGTTCTATTATGCAATAGTTTTGTTAGCTTACTGGATTAAGCTGCTGTTGCAGTTGTTTTGGGTTTTTGACAGCGTTGAACATATTTACGGCACATTATTGAGTATAATTCAGTTGAATCAATTTTGAATTGGGAGTTGGGAAATCTTGAATTCAGCTATACGCTTCTGGAATTATAAGTTTCATTTAACTTCTGTCTCGTGGCCGGAAGCAGCAGTGCTATACACATTTGAGTAATGATTAATCTGGTTCACAATTCCTATAATAGCTTTCACCATTGAATTTCTGGACCTGTCGGGAGACAGAGCAGGTCTTTTTATGTTAAATGGCTGTTGTATTATCCAGTTCTGGCTAATTCTAAAGAACCTGGGGTTGTTGAAGAAGCTGAGTTCATGTATGTTGAATTCATTATTTTATTTGTGAAACCAGATAAGAATGTCTTCATGTCTTATTTTTTGTGGGATTTCAACTGTCATTCGCTGAGCTTAGCTATGATGCGGTTTTTTTCTCACAATGGGAAGAGCAACTGCAATTTATCTGCATGCATGCTGCATTTTGGATGCACAGTTTTTGCTTGCGTCCTCCTTTATTCACCTACATACGCAAGTAGAGTTGCAAGAGGGAATGGTGTTTCTTCTTTTAACCTAGAGATAATTGGAGGTAGTTAAGGGAAGTTGGGATATTCCAGAATTCCTTAAATATGTCTATTTTGTAATAATAGTGTTTTATCTACATGTTTGCCACATCACATTGTCCCACGTCAGTAGGAAGATAATCTTTTTAATCAATTGAAAAATAAGCTAAAAAAATAAAAATAAGAAGGTAGATACTTGTCGCCTTTATTGAGCCGAATGCAGTTGGCATGTGTATTCTTGTTGGCCTACTTTGAGGGTGCCGCGTTACTCGATGTGTAGAGTATGGTTGAGTTGTTAGATGAGGTCGATGTGGCATAGGCTCGCTAAACTTTGGCTTGGATTGAGTGTTGCCTCTCCAGCAGGTTAATTATAAATTGGGTTGATTGGGCTGGTGATGCTGCGGCTTGCTAGTGTTGAGTGGGTTGGTAGTGTTTCGACCAGTTAATGTTGAACAAGTTGGGTCTAACCTTTTATATAACCCATTGTAAATATTTTGTAATTTGTATTTATATTATCTCAAATATATATATATAACGTTTCTGAAGATGTATAATCTATATGATGTTTCGGACTATGGAGTTAACAATAATGATGGGTTGTTGATTTGATGTATATATTCTAAGACATTTAAATTATCATAATAGGATTATTGTTGTCCTATATATTTTCACGTTTAAATTAATGTGCAAATGTGATGTTCAAACTATACATAAAACTATTAAATGAAATGTGACATAATATCATTTATTCTATGGGTTAATTTAGTTTTTCGACTTCAATATGCAAACACCATCAGACCAACGGTCAATATATTTTTCCCAACTCGGGGGGAAAAAAAAAAAAGAAAAAAGTTGTAGCAATTTGCGACGGGATTTCTACCGACTTCCTTCGGATCATCAAAATTTTCGTTGCAACCCTTAATTTGCGATGGATTTTTTCGAGAATTCGTTGCAAATTGCCATCAGAATTATATTTTTCTAGTACTGAGAATATGAAATCAATTAGGAGAAAACATTTTGTTCGAAGATCAAATGCATAGGAATCAAGAAAACATTTATTAAAGTATATTACACTAATATCTTTTCAAAAAATGTATTTGTAATTTTACAAAAAAGCATGAAATATTTATGTATTTGAACTTATTTTCAAAGAATTTTTATGTAATTTAATTATTTTCTGTGGTCACACAAATCATTTATTCTTCGACTTCCTACAAATACTGAGGATGTCCACCTTTCTTTTTGGATAATTACACAAGTTACTCACAAAACAAGGTAGATTATGTATTGAAAAGGAGGATAAAATAAGCAGTTTGAAAATAAATAAATAAAGGAAGTGAAGATTCTTCACAACATCCAAGATTGCTACTATATGTGCTAGGCAGAAGAATGGTCATATGTTAGGACTACATCTTCCATGTCTTGATTCACTGCATTGTCAGATGAAGAAAATTAAAGAGTAAATTACATTAATATCTCTCATGTTTTGTTTAATTGCACAAATATTCTTTTATGGTTGTAGTTGTAAATACAGGCGCATCTTTTCTCCAGCTTCGAAATCCTGCACCAACATTCAGGTACATTACAGTGACATCTCTTTAGAGGTGTGCTTGTAATTTTATAAAAAATAAAAGATATTTGTGTAATTAAATTTAACTTTGAAGGAAATCATTATTCAAAATAAAAACACACATAGGGATAGTTGGATGAAATATTATAAGATTAGTATGCTTTGTTTCAGTTTAGATGCATTGCATTTGATCCTTTTGGACAGTACCACTTGTCCATTTATATATATATATATATATATATATATATTATATGTTTGATATATATTCTTAATTTGGTGGTGTTTACCTTGTGCATGGTTAGCACTTCAAGGGGGATTTTCTTGGTTTATTTACTTTAGGAAATTGGTTCATTTGACTACTCCTTTTTGTTTTTCTCTTTGGGATGGAAAATTCTTTACAAATTAATTCTGATTGAACCCAATTCATTAAAAAATTTGATTTATTTGTTAGTTTAGACGTACAATATTTAAATTTTATGTGCGATTTAAGATCAAAATCCTTCGAAAAATAAAACATCCACCAAAAATTAAATTGAAGATTTAATAACCATTAATTTCATGAATAAGTTCAAGGTCATAAATTCGAATCTCACTTGACGTATGGGTATTTGTCACATCTAATGTGAATATTACGTCCAATCAACATGCTCAAACCAATGACAGCATTACATTTTCGAAAAAAAAAAAAAAGTTTAAAATTCAAGAACAAAACAACAATCCACTACACATGTTATAAACTTCAACTTGCAAGAATTGAGGATGTTATTCATAGATCAAAGAATCTCTTGCTTGGATAACCCACACAACAATCCACTCCCAACACCAAGGTAGATTATGTTTTGAAGTAAAACTAAAGAATAAGAACTGGAATGAAAGATTCTTTTCCAAATCCAAGAATGCTACTAAGACAGGATCATGAAAAAACAAAACCAGACAATGTAAAAGTTGGGATTCTGTTATGGGTGTCTGGATACACTACACTATCACCTGCACAAAAATATAAACCCTTATGGTACACTAGTATAGTTGGTGTTGTTTGCTTTTGTGTATGGAGAAAGAAAACTGCGCAAGTTGTGTCAACTTTTTTTAGGATTCCTGTCCTTTATTTCAGGTTAGGTACATTGCATTTGAACTATTGTAGAATGTATTGTCCTGATTTTGGAGGTTGATTAAGATTTTTTTGGTAGTTTTTACATTATGTTTAGCACTTTCGAGAGGATTTTTGATTCATTTTTTTTTGTTACGGGTAAAAGACATTAATATTCTTAAAGTTAGATTCAAATACACAAATATTTTTCGTAATAGGGTGTGACAATCTAAGTCCTTCTGAAATTCATTTTAATAATAAAGTCCTAAATTCTGAGAATTTTAGCAGGACAAATTCATAAAAAATTGCAATCTGATCGAAATTTAGGGTTAACGGTGGATTTTTTATTTTGGAGAAACTAGTGAAGGTTGCCCAGATTATGAATTGACCCATTTTTTATCCTGTACTAAAACCAAATAAAATTATACTGTCCAAACATTGTAGTAAAATAAAAAATGATCTTTTTAAGGTTGTCAGCTAATTTTGTGTCTTTGGGATATGGGAAATGTTGATTCTGTCAGATCCTACTTGCAGCATCATACTTGAATAACAAGATTTCCCTCCCAAGATAAATTAAACTAGTCCAACATCACACAAATCTCCCATGTCCCTCTACTATATATGCATGTTAGCAAACTCAATTCAACACTTTCACTATCACCTTCTCTCTTTACCAACAACACAGTATCACAAGGCAAGAACACACGTGCGAGTATCGAATACAGGTGTTTGTAACTACGATAAGGGAGACATGATAAAAGGGCATACGACAATGAGAGTTGAGAGAGTAGCCATTTCACCCATGACGGTCAAGCAGTTCAACAAGTGGTGGATGGTTGTGCTTGCCGTAATCACAGTGTCGCTGCTGGTGTTGCCGCCAATGCTGCCACCACTGCCGCCTCCGCCAATGCTGCTGATGCTGTTTCCTGTGGGCATAATGGCCTTCCTGCTCGCATTGGCTTTCTCCCCGGCTAATGCAACTGCACCCAACATTGCCCTTTGTTCCACTGTCTAACAGAACACAATATATCTGTATTTATAAAGGTTTCGTAGGCAATCGGGTAAATTTTGTCTCAATAGTTGACAGAGCAACTTTCATGTTATGTATAGTTTATGTAAACTTTTTGAGTAGATAATGAGATGATAGAGAGGTTATCGGCAGCTTGTTACATGAGCAAAATTTGGTAGATTTATAGCAAACTGGGCTGATCTTAGTACAAACAGTTACTTGTCTGATGTACCTCAAATTACTACAAACACTTCTACAAGAATCAGAATCAAGAGGAAGCAACGAAAATCTTGCCTAATCTGTTTCCAACTATACTAAAGAGAACAAATGAAAATCTAAAATTTCCATAAGATGATAGAACCCACTCTGCTGCAACGATTCTTTGAAGAATTGCCTTGGTTTTAAACAACTTCTTCAAGGCCTGTGACAATGCTGCAAGAGCAAGAATGATTTAACTTTTCTGAAGCTATAACATGTTCCCTATTACTTCACATTTCATTGTCGAGTATATCCCGCATCATTTGTATCGGGATGAGCCCTTCCGTCCTAATAGCATCTTTATTTGGGTCAGGACTGATGAAATACAATGTGGGCAATCCTCGAACCTGTAACACAAATTCGTTCATTACGGTCATTTTATTTTCTTGTATTTGGTATTGGGAAGAGTACATGTTGTCCCGAGAAAATAAAACATGACCGAAGCTAGCTTTCATAAACACGTGCTGTACATACTACAAGAAACATCAGATCATGTGGAATTTCAAATTCAATTAACAAGAAAATTATATTTTGGCAAAATGAACAACACACTATATCTTGCATCTTGAATTCATCCTTATCGACAACCACGGTTATTGGAATAGCAAGAAAAATAACGAAAAGAGAAACTTACCTGCATATCACGTGCAAATTCATATTCGTCATCAGTATCAACCTTCACGATTATTGCATTGTTTTCATACTCAACCGCAAGCTGTGGCACAATAGTTGATAATAAAGTTATATGAAGATCTCAACTATTATTATGCATGAGGATGACCTGTTTAACATGCAGATTCAAGTGCAACACAAAGCATTATAGCTTCTCCAAACCACGAGGCCCATAAAAATTACCCAAATTATTGGAATTAAACCTTCAACTCCCACTCATAACTTGCAAAATTTCAACTCTTCCAGCCAAAGTGGAAACATAACACATTTTAGAGATCACCACATCTGATCCCGTCCTGAGTTAGATCCCCACAGGTTGCTTCACACAGAAAATGGATTATTTCCCAACCAAAATCCAATAGAGCAAGAATGATATTTACTGCCCATTATCAAAAACAAAAAAGAGGATTATATTACTGGAGAAGGTCGACCAACTCAGCACACCAACTTGCCGATATCCCTCGTATGGCAAGAGTACCTGATACTGAAGTATCCCCCGAGAATCTCAAGTACAGATAAGATACAAAAGCGGTTAAAATTTCCAAAGTAAACCAGCCAAATTACCATCTCTTCCCAAAGTTCAATAACAGATCACACTAATGCATATGGCTGCTTGCGTACTCTACACAGAGCACTGAAGGAGACAATGTGGTTTTTGTATTGTAAAACTATTCAGAGATAAAATTCAAACACTGTGGAGGAAGAAAGACAAACGGAACTAGTACGGCATTGTACAACCTGTTTCACCCTTGGATTTTGTTTGAACTCCTAATAACAAATGATTTCTTCAAACATTTTCATGTATAGATTCAATGGGACATTAACGATCCCCAATTGTAGTTTATCGATACAATGTATACTTAGTTAAGAGGTTTTAGTGACAAATCAAAATTACCTTTAAAAGTAGATTTTACTAACAGGACCAAATATGAAATGTTGCCTCAAAGTATCAATCTTAAAATTCAAAGTATCAATGATTGAGTTCCGTTCGATGCTCCAACTCAAAATGTAGTAAACTGCGGGATATTCTTTTGGTTACAAGTCAATTGCACTTCAACAATATTACATGGATGTAATCAAAGGCCTCAATAACCTTTAGTTAAAGACATTCAAATACTAGGAAACAAATACAGCTTTTAACAAAAATTTTTGGGATCTTTCCAGATTAATTTCACTAACTAGTTACATGGTATAAAACAACCTGCACACCAAAAGAAGGCCAAGACAGAAAAAAATCCTGACATGTTTCCTAACAAAATGCTATACAGTTCCATGTCAAATGTAAACATACCATTTCAAGTTCTTGGGCCATCAAAATGCAAGGGCCACACCATGTGGCATAGAAATCAATGATCAGTGGTACATTCCTCTCTCCCTTCACCAATTCTTGAACTTCCTTTGAAGATATCTTTTTCTGCAAATAAGAACAAAAAAGTCCAACATAACTATGAATGATTGCGCAATCTAATAACAACCACCCCAACCATAACAAGAAATTACTACAATTCTGAGGAAAGACAAAATAAGTAATAAAGACACGAACTTTAATTGCCTTTCACTCTTCTTACTGTCTCGGATGAATCAAGGGACATTATTATCAACTACAAATACTACAGCACACCTAACTGTTTACAGTACAAGCTAAGCCCTCCCAACATCTTTCCAGAAACCAAGTCCAACCACTAGAATCTCACAGTTAAATCAGACCCAGAACCGAAAACATGAAAAATCAAGTTAAAAAATCATATCTTTAACTCAAATAGTGTGAAATGAGCATAGACAAATATGTAGGAGACGATAAATACCACAAGATAGTCATCACTGAGATACTTTCCCGCAGGGGGTTTGCAAATAAGCTTTCTTGGGAGCGTATGAGTTGAGAGGATAGAGGGTCGGTTGCTAATGGTAGAGGTGAAGAAGAGAGTGTTGGGTTGGTGGGTTTTCAAGGAAATAGGAGAGAAATTGGGAGGCAGAAGCGGAGGTGGAGCACTGAATGAAAAGATTGCAGCTTGCATTATTAACAATTCTATGTATCTATGGTTGCTCTGTATGAGGAGGGGGTGGGTGGGGTTGGAAGAGGAAGAGGGATTTTGCAGGGGTTTATGATGATATTTTTGTTCAGTAATAAACAGATAATTTTGAGGATATGGCTACTGCTGTTACTGTCTGTATCCGTGCTGCTACAGAATTGGGTATGTTTGGCTGCCTGCGATACACTATTCTCCCACTCATATCAACTCATCTCAATTATCATTTAATTTAATATATCATTATTTACCCAAAAATAATAATTTAATATACCATTTCAATCTTTTCTTTTCTTTTTTTTTTAATATATCATTTGAACTCTAACTAGACAAATTTTTGTGAAAATATATTGTTCCAATATATTAATTTAAAATTTATTTTTATGAGATTTATCATAATTATAAAACTATTATTATTATTTAAAAAATTATAAATACTTAAATAAAATTAACAATCGTCCAACACATACTCGAACTGTCACTTAAATAATAAAGAAATAATTATAATTGTGACAAAAATTAGGAGAGTCTGTTGTAATTTATCCTATTTTATATTTGATAATTTTAACCACTTTTTGTGAATTGGTTTAATGAACTTTAATTTAAGAGAAAGATTTTAAGTAATTATATTTGAAAGGAATGCAAAATTTATGGATATTCAACAAATATTTTTTCCAGATTATTAAGAATTAATTATTACCAAAAGAGAAATTAAATTAGGCATACAGAAGAAGGCAATGTAATGTTAGTAATCGTTTCAGTAATAACTATTAAGGAGCAAATCTGTATAAATAGGGTACAAGACCACCGCCGTGGGCCACCGTCCCCTCGCCGGAGTTCACTTCGAAATCTCCTTCTGAATCCAGAGCCCATCGTTCCTTTGCTGCAGTATGTGAGTTATTCTCTCTGTACTCTTTTCTTTTCGTATACAAACTTCCATGTGTTTCAATTTGTATGTATGTGTTGGTTTTGGTGTATGGTGTTGTTTGTTTCATGATATGTATGCTGTCTGTGTGGGCTTGTACTTAACATTCTCCGACCAGTTTTCCCTGTGATTGAAGTTCAATTGGTATTTGTGTTGTGAGAAGGCGTTTCGTTTAAGAATGTATGTTGGCCATTGAGTTTGAATTGAGGTTGCCTCTGCTGGGCGTCAAGTGTCAGTTCAATTTTGCTGACTTCACAAAAGGCATTTCTTTGCAAAGTTTGCAGTGATTGCTCTGTTTCGTTTTCAATTTAGGAGGATTGTAATTCCATGCGTGTCACCACTCTTGTTGTACCCTAAAGGTTTTTTTTTTTTTCTTACCCCACACTGATTAAAGTGGAGGAGTACAGATGATGTGTTTTGTGAATCTCCGGCTCTGAGAGCAGGGGTGAGTTTGCTGATAGAGTACCTGGAATCTGTGATATGCTAGCATTTGTTGGGGAAAGTGTATTTTTGCTTAACAAAGCAAGAGATGCATGTTATGTGTTAGGCTTAGCTTAACATTGTTGAGTGGCGATTCTTTTGACGTGGGTATAAACCATTAGATAATCAGTAACTGGAGAATAGAATCATTTCTAATCAATACCTTGTAATATGTACTTGTGGAAATCATATTATTGTGTATGACTCCATTTTGTTGCGATTTTTATTGATGAATATCCATTTTCTTGATGAATATTTACTCTGTGTTTTCTTGATAGATTTCTAGTTAGCTTCACATACAAATGGCGATTGTTTCAGGGTTGGCTTTCTCAGGTTCCAAGTTCTCTTTATTTGGCATACATATGTATACACACCTACTGATGGTGAATAAGTGTGATATTTTCTGCAATGTTACTTCATCAAAAATTGATAACTTCCCATTTGGTTTTATATAATAGGTATAAGAAGCCTGGCAATTGGTGCTGGTTACCCTAAGCTGCCATTCGAGAATCATAATCATGATGCACACACATTTAGTAAATTCCAAAGAGGAACTGCATCAGTTTTGGGAAAGGTGACCATGGATTTCTTTTTTAATATCAAATTTAAGTTTTGATGATCTCAATGTAATTGTTTATCTTTGATATAATTGCAGTATCCAAAAGTCCAGATCCCTTATTCGCATCTTCGATATCAGGGCAGAACACATATTTTATCTGCAGGAAGAAACCATCATCTGAACTACAATGATGATTCGCATTCAGAACCTTTTTGGTTAAACCTGATTAGAGAGGCTATCTGGTAAGTTAATTGCACATAGAAACAATTTGATAACAGGATTAAAAACAGCAGAAAAGGATAAAACCAGAGAATTTTGAACTTACATGGTTCTTAATTATGCATTACTTTGCATGATGTGCAACATAAACACCATGCTGATTGGATGATGTGCCATTATGTAGGACAACTCGAAGTTTACTTCTATTTTTAGTTGAACAGCCCAGCCAGCTGAAGTATATTGAGTGGCCAAGCTTCCAGAGCACGGTTAGTCTTTCTTGGGTCTGTCTTGCCAGGAAAAATACACATCAATATATTGCTTTCCAATTTTTGGCTGCTTACTCACTTGCTCATAGCAATCTCTAGGGTTCTTCATAGATTTCATTTGATAAACCCGACATTGTTGTTTCCTTGTGCCCCAGACATGATTTGCGAGACAGAGAAGTGGTAAATCTCATTTTCCCAGATGCAGTTAGTGTTGTAAATTTAAGGCTGTGACTCATAGATATTTAGAAGACCTGATTCATAATACCAGGAGTGCATTTTGGAATCCATTGCACCCTAATCTTTTTCCTTTCTGTATCTTTTATGATAGTGAAGCCATGGCCAGATTAGGGGTTTTAGTGTGTAATGAGATACTTCCTGAGTTGAAATTCTGAACAAGTAGCCATTGTCCACTGGTCTTCCACGTAATGTTGGATTGCTTTTAAATGAAGCATAAGTTGATTGAAATAGGATGGTCAGTGATACCGATAGATATGTACTGATTAACTATTCCGCTGGGAGAAATAGCTCGTTTGCTGTATTTTCATTTTCTCTTGGATAGACAATTGGAAGCATCCATTGAGCTATTCTGTTAAGTTTGTCATATTGCCCATTATTGAATTATCTATCTTTTGTTGCTATCTGCAACTTCTTCATGTAGTCTCTGCTATCCAGCAGCTAAAAGTCTATGGTTTCCATGATGCAGCTGTTCCATTGGTATAGTTATATCCTACGTGAGATGCTTGAGATTTAATTACAAATGCTATGCGTTTTTAAGTGTTTTTGTTCTTCATTGATTTCTAGGAAATTTTAATAGAATAACAAACATACGAGCCTCAATAGATTTGAACTTCAATGGCCAAAATTTTGCGTACTTTCAAGTCTGGTTTTCGGTAATCACTTTCTAAGTCTGCCAAGCAGTAAACTGAGACCTTCTATTCTGTTTGCTGCAGCTGAAGACAGCTACTCTGACTCTTGTTCTTGTTGCATTGCTTATCGTTGCGCTGTCCTCAGTTGATTCAGCCTTGTCTTATCTGCTGGGTTTGATTTTGAGGAGAAAGGCATGAATTCTGCAATTATGTTAGGCGAGATGTATCCAAAACAGTTTTTGATACTGAAGGACAAAGCTACCGAGTGTAAAAAGTAGTTGAAGCATACCTTGGTTTCCACGGTAGGGTAGGAGAAAATCACATTTGTGATACATATCTTGATGCCTGTTAGCTGTAAAAGCTGAAGCAAAGAACTGCTGAGAAGAAATTCCTGGAAAGAAACTGCCCATGCATACATGCCAAACTCGTGTGAAATTGGGGGAGAGAGACAGATGAAATAGTGCCGCGCATGCACTAGCAAAATCAGCTGAAGGTCTAGTTGAAGGTGTGTCTAATCTACCTGATGATGTTGCTTCTTGTGTGTTGTAAGGTCTTTCAGTTTAATAAATCGATCCATTTTCCTCTATCTATCTATCTATCTAGACCAGCTCGGCGAACTTGACTTATATGGCAAGTGCAATACACTTGTCATGTGATTAGTGTTCATTTCAGAAAAAGTGACAATCACGTAGTAAAGGTCATACACTTGTTTTGTGATTGGTTTGATTCAGCCAAATAAGAATTTTTTGAAAAACACAAGTGGATCAAACTGTTTTCTTACATCGACTTGACTTGAAGGTTTGAACAATTCATACCCCACCCACCACCGTGCTAATTGGTGTTTACTGGAATCTGCCTCAGTTTACTGAGCATGCCTAACTTTACAAAATGAAAAGTCAATCACTACGTTTGTTTCCATTTTTAAGTTATTTTCTAAATGAATCAAAAACATATTTAATGTTTGTTATCATACAGAAATATGTTAATTGGGTGTTTTTAACTGTTGTAGTATAAATACATACACATACATAAATATATATAAAAAGATATAATTTGATAAATAAACAGTAATTTTTGTTTTTTGAAACACAATATTAAATGTATAATAATTATTTTAAATTATCTTTAAAAATAAATTTAAATACATATTTATTTATTTTTATTTTTCTCTCTCTATCTTCATAAAACACAACAAAATATTTAAAAAATGAATACATACATTATGAATAATTCCTTTATCATTTCGATATACAAAAATAAAACATACATAGGCTACTGCTACAGAATTCTTCTGATTTTCTGATTAGGTCAGCAAGAAAACTGGTGCGTCTAACCATTTGGGAATATGTCATTTCCAACTAAATCATTCAAATTTGATGAACTCCAAAACACCTTGAAAAAGTCTTGAACCACATTCATTACATCCTTTTCAACCTCTACCCTGTGGTGGATCAAAGTCAAGGACTCAAGCATTGACTTGCATTGACTTGAATAGTTACATCACAAACCAGGGGCCACCTTCACTTATAATACCACTTAGTATTTTACAAGCCTCATATCCTACATCCCCCATTAACTCATAATCATCAAGAGAGAGAGAGAGAGAGAGATGGCAAACAATGAATCCAAGAACTGGACTTTAAGCTTTTCATTCCCCTTCAATATCCCATCCTCTCCAGAATCAGCAGCAGTTAGGATAATCAGAAACCTGGGAAAGTTGAGTCTGTACTATGCAATATTTGTATGGACAGTTCTGTTCATCACCCTCATCCCAAAACGCAAAGACTCAGTCGTATGTTTGGTCATTACGACAGAGATTACATTTCTCTACTTTCTTCTGCTGCGTTCCTTTCCTGATTCTCTCCTTCTTCACAAGATAATCGACAAACGGTTTGTGTTGTTCCTTCTGTTTGTCATCACAGCCGTCCTGTTGATCCTGACACACGCTGCAGTTCATTTCTTCATGGTTCTTGCTGCGACTTTGCCCATCGTGCTGCTTCATGCTGTGCTGAGCAGAGTAGAGGATGTGATTGTGCATGAGCAGGCCGGAGAGATGGCTCGCCTCGTGCAAGAAAGACTTGCCGATGCTGCCCGGCCTGAGAGCTTGGTCTGATGTTGTAGTAATGGTAGATTGGATTTTAGATTCTAGTCAAATAAGATATGGTTGTTCATTTCTTACTAGCAAACTTGTGGGAAATAATGAAAAAAGGGTGTTTGTTTCTTGATGAGTTATGATTTTTAAGGATGTTTTTCTAGTGTTGATTTTTGGAATGGATTTTCTAATTCAAATGTTATTGCATCTTCTATTCTATTTATTATATATATACCATTTAATATGTGTATTTTTAAAATAAAATACATAATATCATTTTTATATATATATATTGTGTATATATTATACAGAGTAAAAAAATAGAATATGATCTGAAATAAAAAATTTAATCCAATTAATTTCCAATTTCATAAATCCTTGGGACAAAGTTCTGAACCGTCGGGTCAAATTAGACCTAAGCCATTCAAATTCAAGCCCCAAAACTTGATAACACAAAATCTTGTGGGTCTCTTTAGAAATACATAAACTCCGGGTTCAAATTGGAAGAAAATATAAGTTGAGAAACAAGAAAGAAAAGCAGGGTCTTATCTTCAGAAATCCCCAAAAATCTCCCCAGCCCAAATTTCACAGTTCAAGAACAAGTTCTCACTTCTACTCAGCCTAAACCCTACACTAGAACTCCATAGCAGAACCATGCTACTCCAACCCACAACCCTGAAGATTCCTCCAAATTATCACCACCAAAACTCAAACCCAATCTCGTTCTCATCTGGGCTTCTACAAAATTCAACCTTTTTTCTAAAACAACCTATTTTATCAATCAGTCGTAAAACCCATAAGAATCCAGCTTTTGTTGCATGCTCATCGATATCACAGGTTCACAGCTATGGAACAGTTGACTACGAGAAGAGGCCAATGCTGAAATGGAATGCTATATACAAGAAAATATCCATGCTGGAGAACCCGAATATGGGGTCTGCTTCTGTGTTGAATGAGGTGGAAAATGAGGGCAAGAGGCTCTCCAAATGGGAGCTTTGTAGAGTTGTGAAGGAGCTCAGGAAGTTCAGGCGCTACAGATTTGCTCTTGAGGTAATTTAGGCAAAAGGAAAAAAGAGGAAGAGAAATGGGAATGGGCAATTAAAGTTTCAGAATTCATGATAAATTTATTCCTTTTGAGGTTCAAAAAAGGAAGAGAAAAAAAAAACTAATAAAAATGTAGTATTTGATTTCACCATAATAATACTATGGTTGTTGGTTTCCTGTGGTTCTAGGCCTAAGGGAAGAAAGGGTCAATCAAAATTTGGTTTAGTGAAGCTACTCCTTTCTTTTTCTTGAAATATTGTACAATTCTTTGTTAGTTTATCAGCATTGAACCGGATGTGTAGATATATATGGGGTTGAAACTTTGTCCTAACAGTATTCTGTCTTTTTATGAGAAGCTTTGGGGATGGTCTCATTGAGGATAATTGGGGAATTAGATAGTGTATAATTATATGCTTATCTTTTTGGGTGGGTTGGTTCCTGAGACTATGTTATGCTTCGGAGTGTTATGTGCAATTAGAAGATGTGCTCATCTCTTGTGTTGTTTCACACTGTGTTGTTTTGTCACATGCTGGATATGAAGTTTGTATATCTGTGAAGGTCCCTCGTGGGCATCAAATTGCAATGAGTAATACTGTGAAGAAATCTGCTTTCTTTTACTCTTGAGAAAAACTTGATTTTGTCATTAGATGATGCCAAAAGTTCTTTGTCTAATGATTTCATTTTGGAAGGAAAACAGGACAAAAGTTAATTATATCTTTTTTCCATTGGTCCGAACTCCAAAAATAAGGATGATTCTGTCGTGCTTTCTGCGACCAATGATTCACTCAACTCTATTTATGAAATGAGGCGCAATTAATCTCAGTTTCCCTCGTTTTTCACCTTTTCTCTATTAGATTCAGAGTTTCTTTCAAAATTTTTGTTCATGAGGTAAATTGCATTACGTGCATATTATCAGTGATAAATCGATCTTGGCTCTGCTAATCCTTGGGGCCAAAGTATTTTTTCTAAGGCTATATTTGGATTGAGTAATTTGGGTTTGAAGGAAGGATTTAAGCAACGGATGTCAAATGACCCTAGATCAAAAGAATTTGAAATCCATCAAACAAATGCAAATGATTTATATTAGGGAATTGAAATTCCTACCCTCAAATCCATCAATCCAAACACAATGTAAAGGAACTTAACAGAGATATTTTGGGGGTCAAATTGTCTGAATTAATGAGCTTTAGCAAGGATCAATATGGCAACACCATATTAGGACAACATCAGGATTTTGTCCTGTTCCAATCAGTCTTTATTCTTGTCTTGGGGCTTTTTTGGGGGCTAGGGCTGGTGGGGATTTAAAGAAGTACTATTGGTAACTTTGGCCATTCATTGCGATTGCAAAGCTAGTCTTGATTGTCAATTACTGGGTCTATTTAATGTAGGATATCTATAAAATTTATTTGCTGGAATAGTGGCCTGTACTTGTATCACTTGTATATCTTGCCACTCTAGCATATGTAATGTGATTGTGTGGTTTGCAGGTTTATGAGTGGATGAATAACAGGGCAGAGAGTTATAGGATAACCACAAGTGACACTGCTATTCAGCTGGATTTGATTGCTAAAGTTCACGGGATTTCAAGTGCTGAAAAATATTTCATGAAGTTGCCAGATGCCTTGAAAGACAAGAGAATATATGGCTCTCTTCTGAATGCGTATGTCCGTGCAAGAATGAGGGAAAAAGCTGAATCTCTAATGGATAAAATGAGGGATAGAAGTTATGCTAGTCATGCACTTCCATTCAACGTGATGATGACGCTCTATATGAACCTTAAAGATCATGAAAAGATTGAGTCGCTGATATCAGAAATGAAGGAGAAGAACATAGCATTAGATATTTATACCTACAATATTTGGTTGTCATCCCGCGGATCTCAAGGATCTCTAGAGAAAATGGAACAAGTTTTCGAACAGATGCAGCTGGACCCGACCATCAATCCCAATTGGACCACCTTCAGCACAATGGCAACAATGTACATTAAGCTGGGTCACCTTGAGAAGGCTGAAGACTGTTTGAAGAAAATTGAAAGTAGAATAACTGGTCGGGACCGTATGCCATATCATTATCTTATTAGCCTCTATGGCAGTGCTGGTAATAAAGAGGAGGTTTATCGGGTGTGGAACACTTACAAGGCTTCCTTTTTCAATATTCCAAATTTGGGCTACCACACTGTGATCTCTGCACTAGTCAGAATCAATGACATAGACGGGGCTGAGAAGATCTACGATGAATGGCTTTCAGTGAAATCAGTTTATGACCCTAGAGTCGGAAACCTTCTATTGAGTTCGTATGTCAGGAAAGGGCTTTCTCAAAAGGCTGAAACTTTTTTCGACCAAATGATTGAGGTGGGAGGAAAACCAAATTCAATGACTTGGGAGATCCTTGGAGAAGACCACATCCGAAATAGGAGGATTTCAGAGGCATTATCTTGCTTGAAAAATGCTGCTTCAGCTGAAGGCTCAAAGACCTGGAGACCAAAACCAATAAACGTCTCGTCCATTCTCAAGATTTCTGAGCAAGAATCCGATACGGCAACCAAGGATGCCTTACTAGAGGTACTGAGGCAAACAGGGTGCCTTGACGACGTAAGCTATATGTCGTATATTCCCATATCAGACAGTGGGACAATTACCAGCCATGATCCAACAATAGAGGATAGAGCCGATAATGATGCTGGCGACCATGGAGCTTATCAACTTCTCGACCAACTTCAGGAGAGCTTGTAAGGAAGCAGTTTTCTGGTCACATGACAATGGTATATCACATGCAACATAGGCATTGCCTCAGCAAGATTATCTTTAGGTAAGTTTTCGTGGTAGCGGTAAATATCGAGTTTATTAAGATACTGCTCATTGAGCACCGAGAGCGAATTTTGGATTCCCCCAGCTTTAATCTTTTACGTGCTTTACAGATGAGCCCTTATTGATTATGAATACGGCTGTCAACTTAGTTTGTGGAACAACCGATATTCTGTTCATATTATCACATACACTGAAAAATCTCATGGATGGTGAACAAAATGCTATGCCTGAATGACATGCATGATGGAGAATATATAATTTGAAAGGTAACAGTTCGAGGCGAGTTTTGTCTTGCTGTTAAGGATGTATTAACTCTACTTGTCTGATGTTCATGAATCCCATTTGTGCATCTTTAGGACAATGGTTTCTGAGTCCTGTATCCTAAGTCACTCTGGTGTCAAAATTTGAGACGACCTCGAAGGTGTAACTTATAAACTGACTGATTTCGATGGAGCTGAAGTTGTTGGCTTCAAACATAGGCTGTCAAAATGAAATGTTCAATACAATTGTCAGAATATTGGAATCAAGTATCCTAAATCACATCTCCCATTTTGATATACTGAGAATCACATAATACTTTGGCAGAAAATGAGAATAGAAACAAATCCAAACATAGCTGATAAGCTGTTATCCTGAAGAAAATTGCAAGCTTTTGGTCACTGTTACACATATATCTATTTCATTTCATCTCATCAAATCTTTATGGCTTGTCTTTTGCTTGATTTTATGTTGGCATTGTTCAAACAAAGATCTCATCAACCTTGGACTTGCCCTCTTTTTTTGTTTTTTGAAAACATGTGTGTGTGTGTGGTCCACATAACAAAATGTAAGGGAACACATTTTGGGCATGAAATTAGGGCAATTTATTGCCAAACAGGGTAATTATGAAAGCACAAAAAACTGGTGGTGTAATTTTTGGACCCTAATAATAAGAAAATTGGACAAACTTATAGGTATGTGGCGTCGGTGATAGGTCCACCTGATTATCAGAATCCAGACATGTACCATGCCATGCTCTCTCCACGACATGTGTTGCATCAGAATATCTGCATGTGACTGACACCCTCTAAAGATTTGTTTGGATTCACTTTTACCTAATATTTTTTCTAAATAACATATCCTCCAAACATGAAAATCTATTTAAGTTAGTGGGTCTCAATCTTTATGTAAATTACATCTTTCATTTCGAGGGACAAAAACTGTATTTTCCTACTTGTTTTTCAATGCCAAAAACAATCACGTTTTCTTTCTCAAGAATGTCGATTTTTATTTTATTTTTCATACAACACATGAAGTTGGCTCGAACTTTGATTGAGTAATATAGAACTTACCATCCCTATATTATGCAATTACAAAGAGGTTTATGATATGGGTCAAAATAAAATCGTGTTTTCAAATTATATCTAATGTAATAATTAATGTTTTTACACGATCAATCTTAATAGAACATAAATACACACACATATACATATTACAAATCTTGGAGTAACCCAATAATGTTGGAAAACATGTGTGTGTGTGTGTGTGTGAGATATTTGAGGATGGATGGGGGGTCACATGGAGAACACATGCAAGAGAGCTTTCTGTGCTTTTTCCAGCAATTAATTCCTTTGCCTTCAATGTGTGTGTGTGTGTATCTGTAGAAGTTCTCTTACACGACATGCTTTCCTCTTGTTTCACTCCAACCCAAACATGTTTCCACGCTCCTTATTTTTATAATTCGCTCTAAATACATGTATATTTTTCATCAGTGCTTAAAGTTGTAGTTGTAATTACAAGTATACCCCTACTCCGTGAGGAATATTTATACAAACACGTCGTAAGTTTGCAAAGGATATGAGTCATTTGTGTATTTAGACTTAATCTGGATGGATGTCAATTAATTTATACACCACGTAAGTTCCTGGAAAGTCGTTCGTTTGTAAAAATTACCTATATGATCCATTATATTGTCTTTTGAACTTTCAAAACATTTTATTAAAAATAATTTATAGAACTATATATTAAATATGTTATATATGGAAATTAAGGTCCTTATACCTATATATAGTTAATTAATTTTAATTGTCAAACTATTAGTTTGTTATTAAAATTAAATAAATTACTTTGCATACTCGACTTCTATATCTTCGCCACATAACCAACAAATTAATTAACAAATTTTGTTAAAAAGATTTGAGTATATGATTGACATATAGAGTCAAATTTCATAAATGATTATAAATACTTCTTTAATTTCTACATATATATATATGATTATGAAATTTTATTTAAATCTTACAAGTCAAAATCAGAAAATTTAATCCATGGATATAAAGGCAAGGAAATGAAGCAAAAAGCAATCCAAACAACACTGTACAATTTTTATTTTGATTTATTTTATTTTATATGTTCCAAATTAAAAATTGCAGAAAAAGCAGTCACATGTTGACAAGAAAAGTAGGCCATACTCCATACTCATGTCCCTTCAATAGGGAGGCATATGTTGTATTTTATTTATTTATTTTATATTATTATATTTATCATTTCAAATTTATCAAAAAAAATCCCAATTTAAATTACGCCCATGCCCTAAAATTTATATTTAATTACATACATACCCTCCATCATTTACAAAATTATGAGTGAACCCTCTGAGAGGATGTTAATGCAATTTATATCAGGGAACTAGCTGCCATTTAAAGTAGCGAATACTTTGGATATGTAAGATAACAAGTAATTACATTTCATTTTTTAATTGAATTGCAATTAAACTCGACCCAATCTTTCACTGAATATTTGTGTAAGTCTATGCAGCTAATAATATATTAATGTAAATTACGAGTACAACTTCAAAAAATATATTCATAAATTTTATAAAATATAAAAAAATATAATTAATTAATTTTAGAAAGTGTGTGTACTTGAGAAAGACATGGTGCCAGAAAACATACTGACAGTACAACAGTGCAAAGCCAGGCAGTATGTCATTACTCACAAATGATACAAGCAAATTGACATCTGGCTGGAAAGTCAGGTTTGTTCTACTTTTTTATACTCTTGGACCAAATTTTCACTTCCCCTTTATACCCTTTTCAACCCC